>NC_089230.1:600000-900000 GCF_963924675.1 Phocoena phocoena | reverse complement strand
AGGAGCCACTGCTTTCTGCTCCACAGTTGAACAATTTTAAAATAATAAAAAGCATACAAAATATGCTCTCAGACCACAGTGGAATTAAACTAGAAAAAAATAACCAAGATACCTGGAAAATCCTCAAATACTTGGAGATTGTACTGGGTTGAGCAGGGCACCACCCACCCACCCCCAGTTCATGTCTACCTGGAACCTGTGAAAGTGACCATATTATTAATTATTCTGTTAGTTATATTAATAGAATATAAAAATGGAATAGAATAGAATAGAACATAATATTTTAAACTGGGTGATAATGAAATTGGTATAAGAAAATTTGTGGGATGTAGCTACTGCTGTGCTAGAAAGTAAATTTTAGGAAAGTTTATTTTAGGAAAGAAAAACGACAAACTCAATGATTTAACTATATACTTGAAGAATTTTATAGAAAAAGAGAACAAACTAAACTTTAAAAAAACAGCAAAAGAAAGGAGATTTTTAAAATCAGAGCAAATAGTATGAAATGGAAAAGAAAACACACACAAGAGAGTAGCTACAAAATCAGAAACTCTTACTCTGAAAAGACTAACCAGCAACAACAAAAATGTAAAGCCCCCGAAACACAGAATGAGAGAAAAAGAAAGAAGGACAAAATTACCTCTACCAGGAAGGAAAAGCAACAAATGTCTAAAACACTGGTATAGACAAGTTATGGTTTAATAAATTTGAATATTTAGATGAAATGGATAAATTCCTAAAATAACACAGCTGATTAAAATGGACACTTTTCAATGTTTTGGGGTCCATGTGACTCTGTAGATCCCCCCCCATTTTTGCCCTCATAGTAGCTGTCGTTTGCTCCATCACTAGTAATAGAACAGTTCTCACCTTACACAGCGTACCTGTAAGTCGGACAATAACAAGGCAGCGAGTACGCACTGTGTCTTATTATGGAGTTTCATCATCCCAGGTGACTGCTTTTAGATGTCACTCGTTCTCTACTCAACAAGTACTTACTGGGACCTGCTGAGTCAGGCCCTGGGGCAGAATCGTGAGTAAGGCAGGCATAATCTTTCTCACTGTTATCATGGAGTTCGAAGTGAGCAATACTGTGTTTTTAAAAGTTATATATTCCCTGTGCCTATACGTTTACACTAAACAAATCCTAACTCTTACGACTAAAACACATGATTAGTTAACTATAGAAGATGTAATTTTGTTGTAACCCTGAAACCAACACAACATTGTAAATTGACCATATCCCAATATAAAATAAACATTAACTGGGAGATTGGGATTGACATATATCCACTAATATGTATAAAAGAGACAAGTAATAAGAACCTGTTGTATAAAAAATAAAATTCAAAAAAATTAATTAAAAAGAAAGAAAATCTATTAAAGTTGATGATATGCTTGCAACATGCTTAGTCAGGCTCACAATACGAAACACCCTGTAGATGAAGTCAAATACCTTAATTTTATAAAACATACCCAACCCCTCATGAAGATACACCCAGGAGCAGTCAGGTAGTGCATCGCACTTGAAAGAGAAACGCCCTCATGCTGTTTAAGATTCAGCCACGGTGGCAATGGTGAGTGGCTGTTAAAGAGCAATGGATAAAACTGTCTTATCAAAAGAAGCTAAGAATTTCTTAATCGTACTTGATTAATGAGTTCAATATTGGCGTTCTGTTAAACCGCTACCATTTGCCTGGGAGAGATTACAGACACACTGCCTTTGTTCACTCTGCAGCCTAGTTCGTTCACATGGATAAATACGAGGGAGACTTATTTGTGCAACTTTAGAGCAGGATAAAAATAGTTAGGTTGAGACTGTTTTTGAACACTGTACACTGACAGCGGTTTTGATAACGGCGACCCAACAGCAGAACGTCCACAAGAACAACTGGTCACGTAAATCTGGGCTGAAATGTACACAAGAGCGCATTTCAGACAAGGTGAACACTAGTTCTTAACCAAGGCCCTCACCCTACTTCTACTTCTCTGCTCACTAAGCTGTGGTTTGACATCTGATGTATTTTAAAGAGTTGCTTTTAATAACTTGGATAATAAATTCCAGAACTTATTTTTTAAAAAATAAACTTTCTCTACATCTGTGTCTCCATTTCTGCTTTGCAAATCAATTCATCTGCACCATTTTTCTAGATTCCACATATATGCATTAATATACGATATTTGTTTTTCTCTTTCTGACTTACTTCACTCTGTATGACAGACTCTAGGTCCATCCATGGCTCTTTGGTGACCTAAATGGGAAGGAAATCCAAAAAAGAGGGGATGTAGAGCTGATGTATGTATATGTATAGCTGATTCATTTTGCTGTACGGTAGACACAAACACAACATTGTAAAGCAACTATACTCCAACAAAATTAATTTTGAAAAAAGAAACTTTCTCTTTTGAACAATTTTAGTTTACAGAAAGAATGGGAGGTGCATACAGGAAGTCCCCATGGACTCCCTCCTGCAGCCCTGTGACTGGTGCTCAGACCTCAACGGCCAGCTGTCTCCGGGGATGGTGACAGCACCAGCCTCAGGGCAGTCTGTGGGTTACGTGCCGTAATAAATTCTCAAATATTCTCTGTGCATGTTTACAGCTGTCTATGTGTTCTGTTAGCTCAGCCACGTTCCTTGGCATCCCTCACCTAAGAACGTAGGGTTGGGATGTTCACGGTCTCCATTAGGGTTTATTGTCATGCACGCAGACTCCCAGGTACCAGCAAGGCCCCTGTGGGAAGTTCCGGGGTGGGTTCAGGTGTCAGTGTGTCCTGTCATCACTGGATGTGATCACCAGATGGGCCACCTATGACTCTGGTGAGCTGCTGAATAACAGACTCTCCAGGTTTGCTTGATCTCATCTTCAAATCTGAAACAAGGGTCTCAATATTTTATTTTATTTTATTTTATTTTATTCTATTCTATTCTATGCTATTCTATTTGAAACATCTGACAAATCAACAAACTGAATTCCAGAACATCGACATCAAAGACCCAAGTCTTCTCAGCCCACAGCTAATTTCACTTTCCGTGCTTAAAGATCAAGCTTTCAAATTATTCAACTTTATGATAAATACTTTCTGCCACATTTTGCCTCAGAGTAGAGCAGCAACATCAAGGAAAAGAGATTGGATTAAAATCTGAGTCTAATTAAAACGTGTTTCCTAATGGAAACAGATAGGAGCTATTGGACCCTGTATCACTCACTATCTGCTCATTTGTTCAACAGGAACCGCATATTTAGCAGCGATGCCAGAAATGGAAAAGGCATGTTCTCAGGTAAAAAGCACAGCAAAGAAGGATGCCTACACGTGCTAAAACCCTTATTAAGTCACACTGAGAATGACTTCATTTTCTGATGAATCATAGCGATATCAACACCAGTTGTGTGTGTGTGTGTGTATTTATGTATCTACTTTTCTATGTATTTTTAACCCATGCATTATATCTCTCATTTTTAATGTAAAATAATGGTATTATGTTTCAAAAGTCATATAGAAAAAAACAATGATTGAATTTTCATAAATAAGGGAGGGTTGGTTTATTTCATTTTTTCTTCTTACAACATCTAATGCCTAGTAATCAGACACCTTTTCAATCAGAAATGTGCTGATTTATTAAATAAGAAAAGTGCCAAGCCCAACCCTCTTAGAAATAGAAGACTAGGTATCCTTTTAGAGCAAATAATAGAAAATGTATATGAATATATGTTTACACACACATTCTGTTCATTGAAGCAACTGGTCCAACAAAACCAAAGTTTGCCATTTTAGCAATTCCTAGAAAGGGGGAGGTATATGCTGGTAGTATTTGAAATTCTTCTGTAAAAATGATTTGTCCTTTCTCCCTCATTTATTTATTTATAAAAGGTATCACTTTTAAATGCCCATTTTTAAAATTTATTTGTATATAGAAATACAACTTATTTTTGAAAAATTATGTTTATATCCGAAGTTTTAGTAAGTTTGCCTATTATTAATTCTAGCAGTGTATTTATAGATTATAGAATATTATTAATTCTAGCAGTGTATTTATAGATTATAGACTATTATTAATTCTAGCAGTGTATTTATAGATTATAGACTATTATTAATTCTAGCAGTGTATTTATAGATTATAGACTATTTTGAGTTTTATGTGCACATGATTATGCCATATGCAAAAATGACAATTTTATTTCCTCTATTCCAACACCTTCCAGACTCAAGAAGTGGGATAAAGTTAATTTCTGTTTCTTAAGGCACCCACTTGGTGGTATTTCATTGCAGAAGCCCTAGGAGGTTAGTACATCTCCCAACCTCTTTATCCTCTCTTTCTGGGATTCTAATTACCATTTGTTAGACTATCCGATATTGGTCCACAAGTCCCAGGCTCTGTCATATTTTTAAAAATCTCTTCTTTCTCTTTCTTCAGATTGGTCCATTTCAGTTACCTCTATTCAAGCTCACTCTTTCTTTTGTCACCTCCATTCTGCTAGTGAGATCATTCAGTAATTGTTTTTACAGATTGTATTTTCAGTTCTAAAATTTCTATCTGATACATATTTTAAAAGTTATTTCTGCTTATCAACTAAGAATTCCTATATTTCCATTCATTTCAAGTGTTTTATTTTTCCTTTTAATTCGAAGAGCACAGTTATAACAGCTGGTTTGCCATCTTCCCTAATTCCAACATTTGAGTCATCTCAGGGTTGGCTTCTTTTAATTGTGTTTTCTCTTGAGACTGGGTCACATTTCTTGTTCTTTGTATATTCAGTGAATTTCGATTGTATGCTGGACATTGTCTCGTCACATTTTTTGGCATAGTCTCTTGCTTGTACTTTAATCTTCTGGACACTGTTGTTGGTTTTGTTCTAGCAGGTTGACCACCTGGTTAAATTCAGACTGTAAGTTCTTTCTCACCTATCATGAGCACTTTTTCAAATCAAATTTAATTCTCTAAACCCTTGCTATGCTGAACTGGGTCTGCCCCACACAGACATGCTTCGGAGGTCAGGCTGAGACTGGCATGGACCACACACAGAATAAATGGCCCCTTTCACAAGTGTCGCCTCTCCTGGATTCCTATCCACAGCCCCACAGGCTCCATCTGTGGGTCCTCCACCAGGAAAACAGGTGCTTCTGTTGGAGTTTTAGCGGCCATGCAGCTTCAATTTTGAGTTTCTGTTGACATGTCTTTAAGTTTTACTGATCTTTTATTCTACATGTTCAATCTTCTCTTAAGCTCTCTGCTAATTTCAGATACTTTTTTAGCTCTAGAGTTTCCATTTGGCTCTTTTTCACTGTTTCCCTTTCTCTACTCAGGTCCCTTCTGTTCACTCAACATGTACATCCTTACTTTAAATCTATGAGCATGTTTATAGTAGCTCTTTTAAAGTTCCTTTCTGTCAAGCTAACGTATGTGCCACTTGGGGGTATGTTTCTATTTACTTTTTTTCTATCCTCTTTATAGACCACATTTTCCTGATTCTGTGCCTAACTAGTGATTTTTTAAAACTGTTTATCCATTTGATTCGATTAAGGACATGGTGAATGTTGCTTGGTTAAAAGCCTGGGTCATTTTTTCTTCTTTTAAGAGTATTGAGTTTTTCAAAGCAGCCACTGAGGCACATGTGACATGAGGCACTCGCTTTGGGTTGTGAGGTCAGAAGTTACAGATCTCTGAGTCCTGCACTCCCACTTTCTTTACTTCTCTCGTCCCCTGCACTCTCCAAAGCTGAAGCCAAAGCAAAGGCTCGAAAGCCAAGAAAGCAGTGTGGAAAGGTGTCACAGCCACAGGGAAAAGATTCACTTGCGGACTTCCCTAGTGCCACAGGGGTTAAGAATCCACCTGCCAATGCAGGGGACATGAGTCCGAGCCCTGGTCCAGGAAGATCCCACAAGCTGCGGAGCAACTAAGCCCATGCGCCACAACTACCGAGCCCGCGTGCCACGACTACTGAAGCCCACCTGCCTAGAGCCCGTTCTCCACAACAAGAGAAGCCACCGCAATGAGAAGCCCGTGCACGGTAATGAAGAGTAGCCCCCGCTCGCTGCAGCTAGAGAAAGCCCGAGCGCAGCAACAAAGACCCAACGCAGCCAAACGTAAATAAATAATTGAAAAAAAAAAAAAGATTCACTTGTCACGCACCTTCCAGTGGCCCAAGACACTATAACCCTGAAAGTGGTCCAAATGCCCTTGGAAGAGGCCCCCAAGGACAAGCTTGGAGAAACGAGCTTGACCACTATGCCTTCCTCAAGGTCACCCTTGATTGTAGAGGTCAAAGCCAGCAGGCAGGACAAGCAGGCTGTGGAAAAGGTCTATGGCATTTGTGTGGCCAAGGTCAACAGCTGAGGAGGCCTGATGAGGAGAAGAAGCCATGTGTGCAACGGGCTCCTGACTACAATGCTTTGATGCTGCCAACAAAAGTAGGATCTTCTAAACAGAGTTGGGCTGGTTAGTTCTAAATATAAAGTTTTTCACCACTAAAGAAATGTGCCGAGTTATGTTTTAGCAAGTAGTTGGTTAACTGGTTGACGAGTCTGATGCTGTTGTGGCTCGTCTGGGGCTCTGCTGGAGCTGGTCCACACTAGCTCTCCATCAAATGCGGCATTCCTAGGTTCCCCACTGCATCCCGAGGGTGTCAGTGAGGTCTACCCACTCCTATTATGTGCATCCATCTTTATCAAAATCCCAGGAAAAAGTTTTCAGATTTGGTTACACTACCTTCCAGGTCAGGTAATTTTTTTTTTTTTGCGGTACACGGGCCTCTCACTGTTGTGGCCTCTCCCGTTGCGGAGCACAGGCTCCGGACGCGCAGGCTCAGCGGCCATGGCTCACGGGCCCAGCCGCTCCACGGCATGTGGGATCTTCCCGGACCGGGGCACGAACCCGTGTCCCCTGCATCGGCAGGCGGACTCTCAACCACTGCGCCACCAGGGAAGCCCAGGTGAGGTAATTTTTATCATTTTATGTATAGTGACTTCTGAAGATATCATTTATAGTTTTCCATCATTTACAATATTTGGGAAGTGAAACTAGATACTGTATAGAGTGTGATCTCAAGAAAAAGGCTTATTTCTAATCATGGCATATTAACTATCTTTCATCTACTACCTACTCCGCCAACCTGACTCCATCAACATTGTCTTGCAGGAAATCTCATCATAGAATTTCATCCGTAAATAGTATAGTATGTATTCCTAAAATACAAGGTCTATTTAAAAAATTAACCAAAATATCGTCATACCTTGAAAATTAGCGATTGTTATTTTCAAATATTCTGTCAGTGTTCAAATTTTCAGGTCTCGTGTCACTTTTTAAAATAGTGATTAAATTAGGATCTGAACAAGATTCACTTACTGTGACCAGCTGATCCATCTCTTAAATCCCTTTTATTTCTATAGGTCCCACATCCACCTTTTTCATTTTTCCACATGGTTGAAGAAACTGGATTGTTTGTCTTCGAGCGTTTTTCACAGTCTGACCTTTGGTGATTGTACACTCTGGTACTCTTAACAGACTCCCTGTCCTCTTTCCTTCCTATAAATTGACAATTGAATATAGAGGCTTGATAAGATCTTATTTTGATTCTCTTTACTTTGGGAAAGTTTGCATTATACAAGATGGATTACTTTTATCCAAAGGAGGCACAAAGTGTCTAGCTACCACTTTTTGTGATGTAAGCAACCACTGATGGTTAATGTCTAGATTAATTCATTCATTAGTATTTACAAAATAATCATATTTTCCCCATCCTTCTTCATGCATTAGCCAACATACTCCCACAAAGTAAATCTCCCTGGTCTGTGATGGGTTGACTTATTACAGGAAAGGAAAGATAAATGCCAAGTTCTTTATGTTTTTATCATTTTTCAAAGTAATGGTTTAGTTCATTAGCATCCTCACTGGGCACCAATGCATGGGTCAGGCTGACCTCTGTGATCTTTTGATGCCATCCTAGCTGTCTGGGACAGCTTCTTTGCTACGTGCAAGGTCCAATGGTCCAGGCTTATCTTATATGTTTCTTATCCAGGTCTAAATACAGCATTTCTTCAAGAAGCCTGACTCCTTCTGGTGGGAAATAATATATCAGGACCTGAATTTGGACACTAGAGGTGCTCATGACCACTAGCCATTATTTTTAGGCCATTTCAGTGGACAAAATTAGGGGCTCTTTTTTCGAAATATAAAATACATCATGAGTTCATTCTGATGTAGCCAATTACATTCGTAATTCTGGGTTTGTACTAAACCTTTTATATCTTACATCTGTGCTTTCTTTATCCTGTTCCAAGAAACTTGGTTCTAAATAATTCTGTAAATGACAGGATGAAATAATATATAATTACTAATTTTCCTTATCCCACAATACCACACTCAAAATTCTTAGAATAAAAATGTGAACATGCCTATTCTACAATATGATTACAACAAAAAAGTATTAGCTTTTTATGGTTTTTATCCTTAATATATACTTTACAAAAAATGTACAATATCCTGTGTTTTAGAGTCACTTGAACGTTTTTCTCTGTGTGGTTATGTCACCAACTGTATACACATTAAAATTCATTCGTTTCTTTGTGTTTGGATTTTTTGAAACTGAGCTTTAAAACTTATTTGCATTCCATGCTTATGTACACAATTTTTATGACTCCAGAGTCAAATGTACAAGCGAAGTTATATTCAAAGAAGTCTGGCTCCTGTTTTAAGATTAAAAAAATCATGTATCCAATACCCTATTACCACCTCTCCTATAGTTCAACAGTTTTAAAGTTCTCTAGCTTATTATAAGGAGAGATATATGTATTTGTATCCTTTTTTAAAGAAAAAGTGGTATATTATACTCTGTTTTCCATATTGACATTTTATTTTAATGCAAAAAAGCTATGCAATATGCAACCATAACCCAAAGCATGTTATTTAGCTCCCATTTGTAGAAAACTACCTATGTGGAAGTGGAAGAAACTATTATTGAATGATTATTGAATTATTCAATGATGTGATTATATCATTGGCACATATATGTGCCAGATATTTTATACTCTTCATCTCATCTACTCCTCAAAATGATACCATCAAAGGAAAGGTTGTCTCCAATTTAAAGATGACACAACTGATCCTCAGCGGTAATGTCCTGAACACCAGACACCTAAGAAGCCACCTGTTAATATGTAACCCAGGCATGTCTCACCCAACCCGGGCCCTTCCCACTGTGCTGCAGGGTGCATGGTGCCCAGGGTCTACATTCAACGTCTCAAGTTGCCAGTTTACAGTGAAAGACCCCTGGACATTCTTTCTAGCTCCAAGTTGGCCATTTGCTGCTATAATTATTAAAATAAAATTTTGAAAATTTTCTTTCTTTAACCAAAGGCATTCCATTTTTGACCATTTAAAGGAATGACTCAATGTTAGACAATTCTGCTCACTTGGCCAATTTCCAAGAAAGAAAATTAAAAGTTTAAAATAAATGTGTGTCTGTCCTGTGTGAAATGTTCAGGTGATGATCCCAGGATATGCTTCCAGGTGAAATTCTCACCAATGTGCCGTGTTCATCAAAGGGTCTCATCTTCCTATAGGCATCCCATTCGAACACAAGCTGAGTAACCAGACTCCAGCAGTTTGGGCAAGGGTTTTTAAAACATCGACAGGAACATTCTGTACAAACTCACTCCCATGAAAGGAACCCTAGCGTCAGTAACAGACCCTGCAGATTAGTGAATGGCTTCTCAACAAAGAAATCACGCTGAGTGACCAGCCATAGATGTTTGCTTTGTGTTGCCATGAACATCTGCAAATGTTTTACAGATTCTTTATAAAAAATAAAGAACAAGGAAAATATTAAAAGTAGAGCTAAGAAGATTTTCTGTGCTGAGAAATTGCTGTTAAGCAGATCCACAAAGCAAAACACAGTCGCTTCGCTCAGGGTTGGTAATTAACCGCTGCTTGAGAAACAGCAGGGATGGCCGTCCTCAGCTGTCTTACGGCTATTGGTTGACCGTTTGCCTTCCAATCACAAATCTTCATATGAAAACTTAATGCCCTATTGATTTATGCTCTTTCAAATCTGGGGGCGATTTCCTAGATTGTAAACTCTTAAAGGGCTTTATCACCTTGGGAAACAAGACAGATGTAGCAGGATGGCCATCCCCTTGGTATTCTCAACCTAGTGTAGATTCTTTACATTCATGCAAAAGATCTCCCAAGTAAGATATTCTTCGACAGAAAATATTTTAAGTGCTAAAATTAAGGACTTGAATTGGTTCCATTCTGGGCTGGGCTAGTGCCAGGTGGTGAAACTGGGACGAAAAAGGCACAGTTGCTGCTCTTCAGAAGCTCACAGGCTAAGTGAAAGGCAAGGACTGATGGCGGCAGGGACCGGGCACTAAGGAGGAGCGATGCAGGGATGCAGAAGACGTGGGGGCCGCATCCTGAGGGCAGGAAGTGCTTCTGAGCGGGAAGACCTTCATTCTGAACACATGCTGAGCTGGAGATCAGTACAGAATTTGTTTTTCTGAAAAAAGATATATACCGTCCTGCAAAATACTTTGAAACACTAGATGAATTACAACCAAAAATTTTTAAATGCTTAGTTAAGCTCAAAGATATTGCACAGGGGATCCCCAGAGGTCAAGAACTAACACAGAAGAGGTAGAACTGAATTTTTGGCTTCTCTGGGTGCAATTTTCACCCAACCAGAAACCTAAAGCCTTGGGTTTCACAAACTAGTCAGTTGAAAGGAGACAAGTCTTCAGCCAAAGAAAGTGAGCATTTGGAATAAATCCCCTGGCGTATATACAAGTTACATGAAGGGCTGAATAGTTCCCCTTCCATGGGGAAAACACATCATTTGCTTAAGAAGTGTCACAACAGTACTGCCTGTTGATTTGGGGGTCACATTTATATAAATCTCTATGAACCAGTACACAACTTTCAAATAGAACTTTCTGCAATGATGGAAATATATTTGCCACGTGTGATTATCGAGCACTTGACATGTAGCTTGTACAAATTAGAAATTAATTTTATTTTATTAACTTTTAATTAATTTTGATTTAAGTGGCCACATTTGGCTAGTAGCTACCACATTGGGCAACACAGATGCTGTAAACCCCCAGCCAAGAAATTAAAGTGGCCCCTTAAAGACAATAATTTTCGGGCTTCCCTGGTGGCTCAGTGGTTGAGAATCCGCCTGCCGATGCAAGGGACACGGGTTTGTGCCCCTGTCCAGGAAGATCCCACATGCCGTGGAGCGGCTGGGCCTGTGAGCCATGGCCGCTGAGCCTGCGCGTCTGGAGCCTGTGCTCTGCAACGGGACAGGCCACAACAGTGAGAAGCCCGCTTACCGCAGGAAAAAAAAAAAAAAAAAAAGACAGTAATTTTCTCTGGGGGGCATATACACAATGTAGACCCTTAATTTCCACTAAGATCAGCTGATTAAGAACTTGAGGTCTATAATTACAAAAGACAGGGAAAAAAGCAAAAGTCTGCAGGAAAAAAATAGCAAAATTAGACACCCAAGGACTGCAGACATTGAAATTATTATACGGAGAATATAAAATAAGTATGTGTAAACTGCTTAAAGAAAATACGGTAAAATTAAAAATATAAGGAAGAAACTGAGGACAATGAAAAATTAACAGGTAGATTTGGGGAAGAATTAAACAGAACCTCTAAAATGCATACACACATCCACATAGAAACACATATTTTAAGTGAAAAATTCTGTGGGTTACTTTAAATGACACTGTAGACATAGTTCAAAAAATGCAGTGGGCCAGAAGCTACTTCTGTAAATATCACCCAGAAAGAAAAGAGAATTATAGATAGAGTTGAAATATGAGAAATAAGTAGAAGGCATGATAAACAGGAGGAGAATATCTAACATACACCTAATGAGAGTCAGAGGAAATAAAAGTGAAAACAGGAGAGCAAATATATTTAAGGAATAAAGTTTGGGAAATCTGTGTAAATTAAATTCATAGGAGATATCGCTACATACCCACCAGTAAGGCTAAAATTAGAGACTGGTAGTACCAAGCGTTGAAAATACATGAGCCACTGAAAGTCTCAAGAACTGCAAGCTGGTCAGCGCTGGTAAAGCTGGAACGTCTGCTCCTAAGTGCACCCCACAGAGCTACACGCACGTACATGCCAAGGACCTGCGCAGGCACGTTCACTGCAGCGTCATTCAGATTCCTGAGCAGAGACAACCCTAGGTTCGGAGAAATAAATTTTAGTCTGTTTATTTGGTAGAATATTATACAGAAATGGAAAGTAAGCATGCTAAATATAACCTGGGTGAATCTCACTGCACAACAGAGAGAGCGGAAGCCAGACACAGAACGCCCCGTTTAATCTAAACGTCGTCAGCAGGCAATGCTCCCTGTCCCGTTGGAGGCTCTGGGGACCACCCTGTGGGAGAATCCGCGTAGGCAGAGGCTGAGGAGCTGGTTCTCACACTCACCTCCGATGCAGGCTCACCGCACCCCACCCCCAAGGTCTTCACTGGGGTGGGCACCCTGGGCCTCGGCTCTCACCCACCCGCTTGTGCCCTCTGCCTTCTGTCTGAGAGCCCTTATGTTTGGTGGGGGGCGATAAGAGAGAGTCAGTGGCAGGAAAGTTGTCCTACTGACCAGTGTGATGGACGTGAGTTCCACAGCCAGCCCTCTTTCTTGCCTGTTTGTCCTGAATGGCCACCATCCCTCCAATTCCTGGTGACTGGTAACAAACACTGGGTTGCAGTCAGTCCCAGTCACAGTCTGAGCGTGAGGACAGGTGTGGAGCAAGGACAGACAGCTCAGCACCCGAGTCCCTCCATCCCTCCCAGGGAGACCCCAGGCTGGGGCCCTTCAGAGGAAGAGCCTGATACCACATAGGAGTTTCCAGGGTCGGGTCCCAGGTCCACAGAAGGGAGGCAATCCTGGGAGAAAGACCTTGACTTTCGCGAGGGACCGACCTCCACCCTGTGACTGGAGGAAGTGGCTCTACCCCGAGGGGGCTTCCTGGGGACTCTGGGAGGGTGGATGCCAACACTAGAGCCGAGACTCACCCAAAAGCCAGGTCTGGGCTCGTCTCTGGCGTCTCTGGGGGGAGACCCCTCTGGGCGCATCTGCTCCACCCAGAAAGGACTTCCTGCATCCTGCCGATGCAGGGACCGATGCTGCCTTTCTGGGACCAGCAGGGGCTCTGCCCTCCCTCCAACTTGTTGTAACGCGCTCCCACCAGCCAAGAATTCCCAGGAGATTGACAATGGAGGCCCTGCTTCTGTGAGTCTGGTCGGCGCAGGCCCTTCCCCAGGGCCGGGCCAGCTCTGGGGGAACTGACTGAAAGTCCAGGGACCACAAGCCACACAAGGACACTCCGTGGCCCCTCCACACCCAAGTTTTGCCCTGGAAACTTCCTGCTGTGTTAACACAGCAGGATGTAAATAAAGTGCCTCCTTGAGGAAAAGTGCTAGTTGTCAGCGAAGTACCAATACTGCTGACTAAGAGGATGCATGGATGTGGGTTATCATACAGCAAAGTACTTTCTTTGTAAAAACATGACCTCTGTCTGTCATCAAAATTCCTAGGGGAATGGTGAAACTGTATTAAAGCTATTTTTAAAAATGGACTGGCTAAAGGTAAGGACTGTGAGCTCAGAAACGTGCAGGTGTGTGTTTGTGAGGGATAGGGGAGGACTTACCCTGTTCCCCTGATGTCATGGGCCTGACACAGCTCTTTATGTGGAACCACAGAAGAACAACCCAGGACACGCTGATAACCAACCGACAGGGCCGAGGCCGCCAGCTCAGAGATCAGTGGACATTTCTCCAATCAATTGCTATAAATCAAGTACGTCATCATTAGTGCAGGAAGTCACATGACTGTCATGTGGTACACACACTCAGACCCTGGAAGGCTCCTGCCCAAGGGAGCCGGTTAGAATTCCAACTGCGGAGCCAGTCCTGGGGAATTGGGTGGGTTCACCAGCACCCTTTCTTTTTTGTTTGTTTTTTGTTGTTGTTCTTGCTGTTTTCCTAGTTCTTTTATTTCTTTACTTTTTATTAATTTTTATTGGAGTATAGTTGCTTTACAATGTTGTGTTAGCTTCTACTGCACAGCAAGGAGAATCAGCCATACACATACAGAAATCCCCTCCCTTTTGGGTTTCCCTCTCATTGAGGTCACCACGGTGCATTGAGTAGAGCTCCCTGTGCCATACGGTATGTTCCCCTCAGTTGTCTATTTTACGCACAGTACCCTTTCTTTGCTGGATGCCAGGTTTCTGTTAAACGCATGGTGATGGACATAACCTTAACCCTAACAGTAACTGCAGGTGTGCTCCATGCCCATTGCCACCTCCCACTGCCCTGATGGCATCCCACCCAAGGGTGCACCTGCGTCTCAACTCTGCCCCGCTTCAGACCCAGAGGCACAGGGAACTCAGAGGTCCCAGGGTAGCCCTCACTCATGGGTGACGAGGGCCCAAGGAGGCCTCTTGTCTCTTCTCCAAGGCCCCTGTGGGGCAGCCTCCAACTGGGAAAAGGCACCTACGTGCCCTCTCCTCCTTCCTTGTCTGACTCTCCCCTGCACTCCTGCCACATTTGCCCAAGTTAGACAACCAACTAGCTGAACCCAAGCATGGGCCAGGCTCTGCTTTCAGAAGACAAGGGCCTCGCAGTCAAGGACAGTGCAGGATGGAACCCCAGGGGGTCACACAGTGACCTATGGGCAGTGGCCAGGAGAAGTGGTAAATAGGTCTGAGTCGACCAGATGGCCGAGAACTCTCAGCGCTGGGCTTGCAGGCCTGGTTTTATTACAGAGACAAGAAGCTTTTAAGTGAAAACATTCGTCCAGCACCATGGTTCCCAAACTGTGTACTGAGACTCAACAGGCACCCCAGGGAGCTCAGGAGGGGTGCCACTGGGTATTTAAATTGTGTGTTTGTGGAGCCTCCAGCTTGAGGTAGTTCACAGCTTCACTGAACCCCTGCACTCCTTCCAATTACGTCATCTCTGCTGGGTTTGCCCCAGTTGTGTGATTAAGAGCAAGAACGCTCAGAAAATCAGTGTGGACATGAGGGCAGGAGGGCGGCAGTGTCCAGCCTGATTCCAAAGTTTGAGGAGCTGTGCTGCAGTCACTGGGACACAGCATATATGACGGTCTTTGGGCCTAACTGCTTAATAAAAGGAACTGTTGGGTATTTCGTTTGGCCCAGGAGCACCATGAAAAGATGGAGACACTAATGGACCAAGGAACTGGGGGCCTCTGGTCGAGCAGAGAAATCACCTGTTAGTGACTGTTAGAGAAAGGCTCCTAGGAATGAAAAGAAATGATAATGAGCTGAGGTTACACACGGCTAGGTAGGAGCTACTGTGGGAAATTCACAGAAAGTCTAGACAGGGGTGCATTCTTCCATAAGCTTCCACTTCAATAGGGAGAGAAATAAAATTGTAATAACCAGACAGTCTCCATGAATATCCCACACAGCTGGGCAGCCTTCCTCTGAACTTCAGAACCGTTCGCAGCCTTTTCAAGAGCCTCCACCACGGGTGAGGGAGGGGCCAAAGCCTATTTCCCTTTCAAGTCTTAGAAAGTGAAGTCGCCCTGAGAAAGTCACAGTCAGGTCACCTGCATCAGAGGCAGAACGTCTTGCTCGACTCCGAGGAAACCCTAAGTTTAATGTTTTTCATTCACTGAGCTCACACTGACTAGAGAATAACTCTCCAAAATTAAAATTAATAGGTAGATAAAACCCTATTTTCCAGACGGCATGTGTTTCCTTCCTCTTTACTGTGTATCCACAGCCAGACGTATTCTGCCTTTGTGTGGAAGGAGTGTCACGCTCTAGGGTCTTTAATTGAACCATATCTATTTTTTTGAGTCAGTCTTGCTGTGATAAGGATGAGGTCCTGAAACTCTTCAGCTGGTGAGAGGGGAGTTGTTTTTGGTTCCTTGATGTGCTCTGGACTGAAGAAGGTGGAGGCTACCTTTTATGTGTCCAGCTGGCAGAAGATTAAGAAAGAGTAAACTGAACGGAAAGCAAGGCGGCAACTTATCACCTGTGGGAATTCCCTCCTGAGCCCGCATCCTGCTTTTGGAGGCACAGCCGGGCTGGGGAAGTCGAGGCAAGCCCCCCAACGGTGCCAACAGCTGGGAACGCGATTGCACTCACTGCCTGCAGCTTCTGATTTCAGCACGCTGTGACATATGCTATGACCCACCCAAAAAGTGCTTTTCCCTCCAGCTGCACATATGTGAAGATATAAACTCTTCTTTGCTTCTCCCATTTTTATTAACACAAAGCAATGTGGAAACCAGATTTCTGACAGTCAATTCCACTAAGGAGCAAAGAACCTAAAATGAAAGTGTATCTCAAGTTCCCAGGCCCAGCTGCCTTACATTATTGCCAGGATCAGAACCCTCTTTCCTGAAAACCAGGTTCCTTCCTCTCGGGGGTAAGAGGTTTGCTAGAAACGGCATCCATAAAGGTAAACATTCTTCCCAGAAGAAAGTCAATGTCTGGGGGCAGGAACTCACTGACCCGATGCCCAGAAGAGGACTGGCCTCTAACAGATGTCCCTGGAGAATAAGGCATGAGTGGGTCTAAGTATTTTTCTAGTAACTTACAAAATTATGACTAAGGAAAAAAAGAACAAACTTAAAAAGCAATCAAAATTTAGTTGCCAATTTGCAATCTCTTTTACATAAAGAAAGAAAGAGAGAGAGAAAAAGAAGAAGAAGAAAAAGAAGAAGAAGAAGGAGAAGGAGGAGAAGATGGAGAAAAGGAAGGCAGGAAGGGAGGAAGGAAGGAAGGGAGGGAGGAAGGAAGGAAGGAAGGAAATGAGAGAGGAAGGAAGGAAGGGAGGAAGGCAGGAAGGGAGGCAGGAAGGGAGGAAGGAAGGCAGGAAGGAAGGCAGGAAGGGAGGGAGGAAGGAAGGAAGGAAGGAAGGAAGTGAGAGAGGAAGGATGGAAGGGAGGGAGGAAGGAAGGAAGGAAGGAAAGAAGGAAGGCAGGAAGGAAGGGAGGAAGTGAGAGAGGAAGGAAGGAAGGGAGGGAGAAAGGAAGGAAGGAAGGAAGGGAGGAAGGGAGGAAGGAAGTGAGAGAGGAAGGGAGGAAGGGAGGAAGGGAGGAAGGAAGTGAGAGAGGAAGGGAGGAAGGGAGGAAGGGAGGGAGGAAGAGAGGAAGGGAGGAAGGGAGGGAGGGAGGAAGGGAGGAAGGGAGGAAGGGAGGAAGGGAGGAAGGAGGAAGGGAGGAAGGAAGGAAGGGAGGGAGAAAGGAAGGAAGGAAGGAAGGGAGGAAGGAGGAAGGGAGAAAGGAACATTCCAGAAGTTTGACCCACGAATCTGAGACAGGCTCTGGCAGGGTTGCTGATGAGTCACTCAGCCCCTGAGTGGAAACACTTGCTAAAAATGTATATTATTATTAAAGTATTAAATAAATCCGTTCTGGGCTAAATTAGGTGATATTACATTTCCGGCTGCTCGTGACGATGGCTCAGGCTAAAGCCAAGCTGAGGTGGTACAAAGGGAGCGTCTTGCCGGCTTGGCAGTTTGAACTCTCACTGCAAAACGTTGCCTGTTTATCGCAAGGAGGCTTTCAGGTTGGCAGTAGATGAAAACTGTCTGTGTTTAAGACATATGTGATCCGGTTTATACAATCTTCTTTTATTGGTGATTTATCCTTCACTAGATATCTGAGAAGACAATATTTCCCCTTGTTTTGATGAAAGGAATGGGATCCCAGGTCAACACTGATGTCTAGAGACCAGCCTGGAAGAAGGAGTCTAAACCCTTGCACGACCCTGGACTGGATCGAGTGGGTGTGTCCTGGTTCTTCAGTCTCAGGTTTGAAGACTAAAGGTCAGAGGTGCCAGGAGGGAGCATCTTCAAGATGGCTGAGGAGTAAGACGCGGAGATCACGTTCCTCCCCACAGATACACCAGAAATGCATCTACACGTGGAATAACTCCTACAGAACACCTACTGAAGGCTGGCAGAAGACCTCATACCTCGCAAAAGGCAAGAAACTCCCCACGTACCTGGGTAGGGCAAAAGAAAAAACAGACAAAGAATAGGGACGGGACCGGCACCAGTGGGAGGGAGCCGTGAAGGAGGAAAGGTTTCCACACACTAGGAGCCCCTTCGCGGGCAGAGCCTGCGGGTGGCAGAGGGGGGAGCTTCGAGGCCGCGGAAGAGAGCGCAGCAACAAGGGTGCGGGGGGCAAAGCGGGGAGATTCCCGCACAGAGGATCAGTGCCGACCGGCACTCACCAGTCCGAGAGGCTTGTCTGCTCCCTCGCCGGGGCGGGCGGGGCTGGGAGCTGAGGCTCGGGCTTCGGTCGGAGCACAGGGAGAGGACTGGGGTTGGCGGCGTGAACACAGCCTGCAGGGGTTAGTGCGCCATGGCTAGCCGGCTGGCCGGGAGGGAGTCCGGGGAAAAGTCTGGAGCTGCCGAAGAGGCAAGAGACTTTTTCTTCCCTCTTTGTTTCCTGGTCTGCAAGGAGAGGGGATTAAGAGCGCTGCTTAAAGGAGCTCCAGAGACGGGCGCGAGCCGCGGCTAACAGCGCGGACCCCAGAGACGGGCAGGAGACACTAAGGACACTGCTGCCGCCACCAAGAAGCCTGTGTGCGAGCACAGGTCACTATCCACACACCCCTCTTCTGGGGAGCCTCTGCAGCCCGCCACCGCCAGGGTCCTGGGATCCAGGGACAGCTCCCCCGGAAGAACGCCGGCGCGCCTCAGGCTGGTGCAACGTCACGCCGGCCTCTGCCATCGCAGGCCGGCCCCGCACTCCGTGCCCCTCCCTCCCCCCCGCCTCAGTGAGCCAGAGCCCCCGAATCAGCGGCTCCTTTAACCCCATCCTGTCTGGGCGAAGAACAGACGCCCTCCGGCGACCTTCACGTAGAGGCGGGGCCAAATCCAAAGCTGAGCCCCTGGGAGCTGTGACAACAAAGAAGAGAAAGGGAAATCCCTCCCAGCAGCCTCAGAGGCAGCGGATTAAAGCTCCACAAGCAACGTGATGTACCTGCATCTGTGGAGTACCTGAATAGACAACAAATTGTCCCAAAATTGAGGCGGTGAACTTTGGGAGTACCTGTAGACTTGGGGTTTGCTGTATGTGACTGACTAGTTTCTGATTTATATGTTTATCTTAGTTTAGTATTTAGAGCTTATTATCATTGGTAGATTTGTTTATTCATTTCATTGCTCTCTCCCTTTATATACATATATATATATATATATACACACATTTTTCTTCCCTTTTTCTCTTTTTGTCAGTGTGTATGTGTATGCTTCTTTGTGTGATTTTGTCTCTAGGGGTTTGCTTTTACCATTTGTCCTAGGGTTCCATCTGTCTGGTTTTCTTTTTAGTATAGTTTTTACCACTTCTTATCATTGGTGGATTTGTTTATTGGTTTCTTTTTTTAATTACTTTTTTATTTTAGTAACTTTATTTTATTTTATTTTATTTTATTTTATTTTCTCCCTTTTTTTCTAAGAAGTGTGGCTGACAGGGTCTTGGTGCTCTGGCCAGGTGTCAGGCCTGAGCCTAGGAGCTGGGACAGCCAAGTTCAGGACACTGGTCCACCAGAGACCTCCTGGGCCCTCATAATATCAATTGGCAAGAGCTCTCCCAGACATCTGCATCTTAATGCTTAGACCCAGCTCCACTCAACAACCAGCAAGCTCCAGTCCTGGACACCCCATGCCAAACAACTAGCAAGACAGGAACACAACCCCACCCATTAGCAGAGAGGCTGCCTAAAATCATAATAAGTTCACAGACATCCTAACACACCACCGGAAGAGATCCTGCCCACCAGAAAGACAAAATCCAGCCTCAACCATCAGAACACAGGCACCAGTCCCCTCCACCAGGAAGCCTACACAACCCACTGAACTAACCTTACCCACTGGGGGCAGACTTCAAAAACAATGGGAACTATGAACCTGCAGCCTGCAAAAAGGAGACCCCAAATACATTAAGTAAAGCAAAATGAGAAGACAGAGAAATACGCAGCAGATGAAGGAGCAAAGTAAAAACCCACCAGACCAAAAATATGAAGAAGAAATAGGCAGTCTACCTGAAAAAGAATTCAGAGTAATGATAGTAAAGATGATCCAAAATCTTGGAAATAGAATGGAGAAAATACAAGAAACAATCAACAAGGACCTAGAAGAACTAAAGAGCAAACAAACAATGATGAACAGCACAATAAGTGAAATTAAAAATTCTCTAGAAGGAATAAATAGCAGAATAACTGAGGCAGAAGAAAGGATAAGTGACCTGGAAGATAAAACAGTGGAAATAACCACTGCAGAACATAATAAAGAAAAAAGAATGAAAAGAATTAAGGACAGTCTCAGAGACCTCTGGGACAACATTAAATGCACTAACATTCAAATTATAGGGGTCCCAGAAAAAGAAAAGAAAAAGAAAGTGACTGAGAAAATATTTGAAGAGATTATAGTTGATAACTTCCCTAATATGGGAAAGGAAATAGTCAATCAAGTCCAGGAAGTGCAGAGAGACCCATACAGGATAAATTCAATGAGAAACATGCCAAGACATATTAATCAAACTATCAAAAATTAAAGAAAAACTATTAAAAGAAGCAAGGGAAAAGCAACAAATAATATACAAGGGAATCTCCATAAGGTTAACAGCTGATCTTTCAGCGGAAACTCTGCAAGCCAGAAGGGTGTGGCAGGACATATTTAAAGTGATGAAAGGGAAAACCCTACAACCAAGATTACTCTACCCAGCAAGGATCTCATTCAGATTCGACAGAGAAATTAAAACTTTTACAGGCAAGCAAAAGCTAACAGAATTCAGCGCCACCAAACCAGCTTTACAACAAATGCTAAAGGAATTTCTCTAGGCAGGAAACGCAAGAGAAGGAAAAGACCTACAATAGCAAACCCAAAACAAATAACAAAATGTTGATAGGAACATACATATTGATAACTACCTTAAATGTAAATGGATTAAATGCTCCAACCAAAGGACATAGACTGGCTGAATGGATACAAAAACAAGACCCATATATATGCTGCCTACAGGAGACCCACTTCAGACCTAGGGACATGTACAGACTGAAAGTGAGGGGATGGAAAAAGATATACCATGCAAATGGAAATCAAAAGAAAGCTGGAGTAGCAATTCACTTATCTGACAGAATCGACTTTAAAATAAAGACTATTACAAGAGACAAAGAAGGACACTACATAATGATCAAGGGATCAATCCAAGAAGAAGATATAACAATTGTAACAATTGTAACACCTCACACCAGTCAGAACGGCCATCATCAAAAATCTACAAACAGATGCTGGAGAGGGTGTGGAGAAAAGGGAACCCTCTTGCACTGTTGGTGGGAATGTAAATTGATACAGCCACTATGGAGAACAGTGTGGAGGTTCCTTAAAAACCTACAAATAGAATTACCATATGACCCAGCAATCCCACTACTGGGCATATACCCTGAGAAAACCATAATTCAAAAAGAGCCATGTACCACAATGTTCATTGCAGCTCTATTTACAATAGCCAGCTTTATTTACAATGAACCTAAGTGTTCATCAACAGATGAGTGGATAAAGAAGATGTGGCACATATATACAATGGAATATTACTCAGCCATAAAAAGAAACAAAACTGAGTTATTTATAGTGAGGTGGATGGACCTAAAGACTGTCATACAGAGTGTAGTAGGTCAGAAAGAGAAAAACAAATACCGTATGCTAACACATATATATGGAATCTAAAAAAAAAAAAAACATGGTTCTGAAGAACCTAGGGGCAGGACAGGAATAAAGACGCAGATGTAGGGAATGGACTTGAGGACACGGGGAGGGGGAAGGGTAAGCTGGGACGAAGTGAGAGAGAGGCATGGACATATATACACTACCAAATGTAAAATAGCTGCTAGTGGGAAGCAGCCGCATAGCACAGGGAGATCAGCTCGGTGCTTTGTGACCACCTAGAGGGGTGGGATAGGGAGGGTGGGAGGGAGGGAGAGGGAAGAGATATGGGAACATATGTATATGTATAACTGATTCACTTTGTTATAAAGCAGAAACTAACACACCATTGTAAAGCAATTATACTCCAATAAAGATGTTAAAAAAATTTTTAAAAGAGGTGCCAAGAGGTCTAATCAGGTCAAAGGAGAGACCCCTTACGTTTCATGCCACACGTAAATACTTCCTCAATGAAACCACTTTTACAGTAATTTCCAGAAAACACACTGCTAACAACAAGGTTGCTGCCACCATTGTGTAAAAGAAGAACGTGGGGTTGGGGTCCAAGGTAGGGGCTCTGGGGGCTCTGGGGGCTCTGTCCTTGGCTGTATCACTGGGGACACACAGACAGTCATAGCTGATGACACCATGGCTTGTCCAGCAGAAGATGGGACGCCACCATCCACCAGTTGGGTCCTGCGTCACAAAGACTTCTCTGTCTTAGAGATACCCATGGGGGGGAAAAGCACACGCAGAGTTTACAACAATCCCCAACGTGAAAATCACAAAGTGGCCCCGAAAATTCTAGGACGAGTCTATCCCAGTTAAGTAGAGCATGACCCACATTCAGAAAAACAGGCCCTGGCCATTCCCTCTCTCCCTGGAGATGAAGGGCCTCACCTCGCAGCATCAGTAACCTGCATCCACAGGTCCTCCAGGTGGTGGGCTGGAGATGGTTCCCAGAGGCCAGAGCACAAGCTGCCCCCAGTGTCAGGTGCGCGGGCAGGAGGCCACACCACCCACCACCACTCCAGCGCCCCTGCTCGATTCACACCAAAGGCCACTCTTGGGTACTGAGTGGTCCTCTGGCTGAGAAGGAAATGGGCCCAACTGGTCACAGTGGGGACATCTCAACACAACAGTGAAGCTGAACAGAGAGAATTACTACTGCATGGCAGCCCCCTGGGGGTCCCTGGAAGGAAGCTGAGGGGCAGAACTTCAGGCCACACACCTTGTCACCATGGGCAACACAGCAAGTGAAAACAGGTCTGACTAAAAGAGAGAACTCACACAGACACTGGGCAAGGATGAGTAGCTTGACTGTTTGGACAGGGGCCTGGAGAAAGAAAGGTGACGAGAGTCAGGGGCTGGAGGTCACACCTGTAGGAGTGGGCACCTGACCTGGGGGTAAGGACACCTGACCTGTTAGGTGGGCTGCAGCCACAACAGAGCTGGCAGAGTGGATGCATGGAAGCCCCTCAGGGCGTTGTGCTGGGGTCAAGGCACAGGGCCTACTGATTGCAGCTGATGTCTGGACTGCCAGGGTTCAATGTCTAGTCCATCAATGCAGAATCTAGTGCTAAGCCCCCACTTGGCAGCGTCCTTTGAGGAAACCAACAGCCACCTACTGGCAGGTGGATGCATTGGACACTTTCATCCAGGAAGAGCAGCAAAGCATCTGGATGGGTGCCGTCTCAGGAACCAGTCTCAGGCAGCCAGCAGGGTTTCCACTCAGATTGAATTCAAAGACCTATTTCAGCAGCTGTGATGGGAACCAGATTACTTATAAGTGAGCATCCTGGCATTTTCCTTCCCCCATCCCTGCTTGCTACAGAGAGCTTTGCATTTGCCTTCTCGGCTTCTCTGTGGTGTGAGCATGGTTTCAAAGACGGAAAATATCGGCCACCACCAGAAATGTCTGCTCTACCCCAAGCCACAGATCAGCTGGAACCCCTTTCCCCAGCTTCTCAAGTTCATGGTCGCAGAACCAGGAGCCCCGGGCCCCCCAGATCCTTAATATGCCATCATGAGATATGTTACCTCCTGCATTAAGTACTGTCAGAAGTTACGGGACTGTCCCCAGTTGTGTTTGTTCCCTGAGAAGTAGGAACAAACCTATAGGAAATGTGGTTTGTTAGAAGATTGTACGTGATCCACCGTCTTGGTAGAAGCCATGTGACTAATACACACACACTGTGCGTATCTTGAATACTTCCTTCCTTGAAGTTGCCTTCTCAGCTAATAGTTTCCTATTTTTAGGGCAGTGGCTCAATCCTCTAAACCTAGTCTCTCTAAACTGTAAATCAATAGAAAGACTTTCTATGTCATTAAAGACATTTTTCTCCTTTTCCTGATCCTACAGGATGGTGTAAATTTCCTTACAAGATAACTATTTCACTCGACGTAACATTGTGATATTTTTTAAAGTTTTTCCATACATGTCTCTAAGGAAGAGTAGAAAATAAATGCTAAAGAAATACCCCCCAACATCCAAACAAGTCATGAGATGATCCACTATCTTTTTTCTGCCAGAGAAACTGGCCAGTAATAGAGGATTAAGTAAAATTCATGTCTGTTAAGTAGATAATAAATTAAACTAATAAATTGTGATTACTGCCACTCCCTCCTAATTCATCCATATTGAATGAATAACCCATACTTCTGAACCCATAAGTTAAAAGAAAATAAGTTAATAATTTCACGTTTCTACTTAAAGAGGTAGACAAGTAAAGAAAAGTGTAAAAGTCCCTATTATACATTATAAGGCAGTATTTGCAAACGTGTGTTATCTCTGCTTAGGAATAGATCATAAGGAAAATATCCCTGATGTTTTCTTTAAATAGCAAAAAGCTCATTCCTCTGCCTTTTCAGTATGTTTATCCATCCTGTTATTTTCAGAAATCTTCTTTGGTAGCCTAAATGAAGTTGTTTAAATATTTGCTAAATCTGATCCTCTAGTCTTTCAACCTCAGGTTATGTCCATAAAAGTTGAGCATTTTAAAATTTGCCGGTTTCTAACTACTTTGAATCCTAACTCCGTGAGTTAGACACTGAGGACCCAGGGTAACTTTTCTGGCATTAGATGAAGTATTCATAGTGAAGTGTTTACTTGTTCCATAATTGTAAAATGCTCATCCACAAATATCATCCCCACAATAATCACAGCCTGTAGGAAAGCAGGTGTAGTTTATAAGTCTTGGAGGAATTATAAATAACCATTTATGCTGAGTAATGAGCATCAAAGCCCAAAATATCATGATACAAATAACTATCCTTTGCTTCTCACATTGAATGTCTAATAATGTTGTCTTGAATCCAAAGATAAAATTTCCTTTTGGAAAGTCTTGAGAAATGTTAAACATCAAACATATGTGTACATGCCTGTTCTCTGCAGCATTTTCTCAGCCAAGAGGTTGAAACCACAATTTAGGTTATTTTCTACCAGCTGGTGAGTGGATAAACAAATACAGTCCATCCACCTTCTGGGATGTGATTCTGCCACAAGAAGGATTGATGCACTGACACAGGCTACAATGTGGATGAGCTTTGAAACCACGATGCCCAGTGAGAGACGCCAGAAACAAGAGGCCACATGGAGCATTATTCCCTTTGTATGAAATGTCCAGAATCAGCAAATCCAGGGAGACAGAAAGCAGATCGGTGGGTGTCAGGGGCTGGGAAGGGGTGTGACTGCTGAAAGGACATGGGGTTCCCTGTTGGGGGATGGGAGTGTTGGGGGCCAGATAATGCTGGTGGCCACACAACATTGCGAATGTACTAAAAGCCACCATTTTATTCACTCTAAAACGGTTAACGGTTATCTTCTGAATTTCATCTCAATAAAAAAATATCTTAGAGGCCTTGAGTCAGACAGGTCACAAAGAGTTATAAAAAATTCCAAGGGCAGAGGCAGCGCAGCAAGATGGAGAGTCTCCCAGCCCAAGAGCGAGGACGCTTTGGTCCAAGTTCAGGCCCCGCCACTGACCAGCAGCACCTCGCCGGCTGTATCCCGACCGTCATGAGTTGAACCACATCGGCCCTCACGCCTTAGACACAGCAGTGAGAGTGAATGTAAGTACATCCAGACACTCGCACTTTTAAACTACATAAATATGCAAACTGAGCTACACAGACACGCTAACACACATACATCCAAACACGGTACTGTAAGGGCCATCGTTTTTCAAGGAAAGAATATATACACCACTCAGAATACTCGCCTCTCATGGGTGTGCTGGGTAATATTTCCAGCAAGGAAAGTAGGTATTTGGTGGGATGGTAATTTATAGAAAACATTGCAATAATCTCTTTACCCAAAGCTCTTCTAAGAAGACAAAATACCTTTGATGTGTTTGGATGGCCAATGAGTCACTATGATCATTGGGGGATAATTATTGACTCATAATTGTGTCATCTTCCAGAATTTTGTGAATTGCTCCAAATCCAATGCAAAAAACTTAGGATTTAAAATCATTTGAAACATTCGTTTTTTCCTCCTAATCCTTTTACATTATGTGCAGGAATAGGGCACTGAGAGACCAGGTCGGGGCAGGGAGCTGCTCTGGAGGCCCCGTGAAGGGGCACCTGGGGGCAGGGGACATGAATGATGTGAAACCGTCATGTGTTTGAAGGATCAGTATCCAGCTACAAGCAGGACAAGGACGAAATTTAAGAAAAACGCTCCACCTCCCACTACCCCCAATAAAAATGCTCCACCTCCCATTATCCCCAAGAAGGTGCCTATATTCAATACTTAATAGACAAAATGAGTCTATGAGGAAAATATGCATGGGCTTAGCTTTAAAGCTTCTAGAAAAACAATGCAAACAGGAAAGCAATAAACGCAGGTCTTTCCACCACGATGCTGATGATGGTTTAGAAATCTCTCCACGTAAATGGAGAAAAACATCTGAGGTCATCCTCCTTCCTTCACAAAATGCCTTGGTTTAAATAAACCAGAAAGAGCTCAGGGTTGAAAGAATAAAACTGTGTGGTTTTCAGCCAGTCCCTGAACTTCCCAGAGTCCAGGGTCTTTGTTTTCTGTAAAAGGGGAAAATCACACCAGCCCCCAGGGCCACAAAGCTAATTACAAGAGCCAGCGGGAGTGAGTTAGGAAACATTTCTAAACACGTCACAAACAGTAAGTCATTTAAATCTCCTACCAACATGAGGGGCAGGTCCTATCATTATCATTATTTACAGATGAGGTATCGAGGAAGGAAGGGAACTGAGTTGCCCAAGTTCACAAAGAAGTAAGAATGGGGCTGGGATCTGAACCCAGAACCCAGGCAGTTAGGCTCTAGATTCTGTGCTGTCAACCACCATGCTATGTGCATAGAAAAATAATTATATGTCTATAGATCCATATAATATGTTATAAATACATACCAAATACATATGTGTGGATATAAAATTCAGTGTAAAATTAAATTATTCACAAATTATCGCTTTTATTATAATTAATCCCAAATCTACTTGGAACAGGAGCAGAAGAATGCCAGTGTGGGTGGTCTCCTGACACACACACAGAGAGCCATCCAGGCATAAAGCTAAAATATTAACAACAGATGTGATTAGACTCACAAATGCACATGGTTACTGTACTTTGTTTTTCTAAATGCACATAAATACTGTATTTATTGGTGTCTAAGGCTATCCATGAATATCTGGAATTCCTGTCTTTATATCTGGTTTTATTCCTATATAAATGAGAGATGTAGCTTTGACTGCCTCGTTGGATTGCAAAATCAAGGCGCTTGAGGCCAAACCAAAGCACAATTTCTTTCAAGAGACATAGAACGCGGTGGCCAGTACCTCGATCCCACAGACAGTCTCACGATATGAAATGAAGTCATGTGAATGGAGCAGGGACAGTAGGTGGCAGTCGTCACCTCCCCTGGTATTTTCCTTCTTCCTTTTTTCCAGCACCGCTGATGACAGGGCAGAGCTCTCAGGAGTGAAGTCAGCAGAGAACTTTGACAGCAATTTCCAGGGGGCCCAAGATAGAGCCACGCAGACGACCCTCGGCAGGCGTCGGGCCCTTTCAGCAGTGGCCTCGGTAGAACCTACAGAAATAAGATGATAAAAGGTGAGTGAAAACAGAACAATGAAAGGTATTTATGTTCTTTTCTAAATCATCTGGATGTAGAGTGAGATGAGAACACACCCTTCTGCCTTTCTGACTTGGGTAGACCAGCGCTCCTTGTATCTGAGGCCTGATGGTCCTGGGGCTGCATTTCTCTGTTCACTGTGACGAACACATATCCAAGCTCAGCCACGACAGAACGTGGACTCCTGACTCCAAGTTCATCCCAACGGTCCCTGGACGGATCTGGTGAGAGTGAGGATAACAAGTATCCCATGACGACACTGGGGAATAATTTCGTGTCTGAACTCAACTTGTGGCTTGTAGCACAATCTTTTAAATATAAATTTATTTTATGATACTAAAAGAGTTGTAAACAAAATAATTGGCTTTAATCAAGGAATTCCTGCAATATCCAGTTCCTTTGAGTATGATAAAAGGATTTTTTCCTCATGGAAAAACACATGGATTGTATGCACCCAAAATTCTTCAATGACACAATAGGGTTACTTTAAATTTACCAGTAGAATAATAGAATTCTACTGAATGTTCTCTAAATCTCCAAATATTTTTTTAAAAACATGTGTTGCATAAATCATGATAAAAGAAAAACAAGCATGTGCTCCCAATATTACTTGAATATTTCTTCCACTGGAGCACATGACGTTGGTTGAGAAGATACACATCATGTGGAATCAATCTCACAATTTATTTGGAATCTTCTCCGAAATGGGATATGCCAATCATGGAATAGTTCAATATCGAGCAATGTAAGTAGAATGCTATCAAATATAAAACATTGAATTAGGAGGGGACCATCTAGAAATTCATCAAGGAGGAATCAAAGAGTATTTCTACGGTGTCTCAACCAGCCCCTGCCCTTTGGACCCACCTCAATCCACCCATTTTCTGCACTACCACCAGCTCATAGTGAGGACACGACAAGTTGCAGGAACGTCCCGGGGTCTCTGCTTGCCTTTCTTCTACCAGATCATCTTCCAATTCTACCAAAATCAGTCTCTGAGTAGTCGGTTTTGGGAGAAACTTGAGTTTGCTTCTGGACCCAGGGATCTCGTGTCCATACTTGTTTTTCTCTTGTTTTGCCCCTTTTGCTCCTAGAGTTTCTCATGACACCCTGAAGAAGCTGAGCTGTGGCCTGGAGGAACCAGGCCCATCACTGTCCACCATGTCTTGCTAATGTGAGGTCCAGCCACTGTGAAGCAGAGAGCAGGACCCAGATGTTTGACCAGAACCCACAGTCCCAGAGTCTTCCCTTCCCCGTTGTCAGCCCCTCACCCAGGCTCCCCCTTTGCCTTGAACTGGGAGTATGTAGCCATGGGAAAAGAGCACAGCACCCCTTTCCCCCTTTCTGCTCACATTCCAGAGATGAGGGTGGGTTACGTAGCCTGAACTTGATGCAGGTGTTACAAGATCGTTATCAGTTCTGCTGTCCTGTCCCTCGTTTCCTCCCAGGAAATTGGAGGAGGGAGAAAAACGTCTCCGCTTCAGCACAGCTGGGTGACTTGCAGGAACTCGGCGCCTGACGTTTGCAGGATCTAAACTGGTCGGGGAGCAGTGCCATGAGGGGTCTAGCTCTGTATCCCCTTCGGAGAGGAATTCTGTTTCAGACCAGCTCTGTCAGAAGTGGGATCCACGTCCCACAGAGTTTCCCAAGGTTTAGATTAGTCCAAATCTAATTCACTTCACCTCTGCTGCAGTCACTTTCCATGGGTGAGCCAAGGAAAAAGTCATCAGCTGATGTCAGCCACTCCCAGCAGACACCAAGTCCTGCACGGAACAGAAAAAATTCTGCACAGTAACTCATCTGCCAACTACAAGACAACCTCCACTTAGCAGCCAATGTCTTCAACCCAAGCTGTGCGGCCCAGTGACTCATGGGGCAAGAGTGAAAATCAGGGCCACAGCCACAGGGTGAAAATGTCACAAGCCAGGCGCACCCTGGTGTTCAAGAGCTCACACATCCCTCATCCTCCCATAGCAGTAACTTACCCTGAAGCAGGGGGAAGGTGTGTTATTAATTATTTCTTTTCTACTGATTTTTGTAGATGCACTCTGATTTCTAAGACTTACAGCCCACAGAATAAACACTCTCCAAGTGCTTGATCTGTGCCTCAGTCAGAAACTCAGGTTGATCCTGTGTGCCTTACTGGCCATACCCAGTAGGTAACTACAACCCAAAGGTGCTTTCCTTCTAAATAGCCTGTTAATTTTCTTTATTGCCACTGCCCGATTCTGATCCTCTTGCCCAGATGCAGAGGTGGACTTGCCATGAAGCTCAAAGAGTTTAAGCTTTAAGATTTCTCACCTGGTGGGTGTGCTTTCGCGTGCGCACATTTCACCTACAAAGGTATTTTCATAGCAAATCCTTAAGACCACTCTGTCTTCCCTGCTCTGTGTTAGGTGGCATTGGAGTGACCCTGGGCATTCTTGGGCATCAGTTAGAAGGGTCTGGACGGGGAGCCTCTGGTTCTGGCTTAGTGGGATGGATGGTGTCGTCTCGGGGTATTTCCGTGTGTGGTAAGCCATTGCCAAATGTCCTAGAGCAGGAGTGGCCTCCAAGAATAGACCTGCATCCTGCTGTATTGACACTTACATACTCACTTTTATACCTAATTTTGTACACATCGTATTAATTATTTCTTTTAGAGAGGGCCCTTTAAACTACATAAATTTTAGGTTCCCCAAACCAGGGCCTGCATGACTAGGACCCCTGCCAGCCTGGAGGCTCGCCCTCCCTCTACAGTCGGGGTCATCCTTCTGAGGTGCAGATCTGGTGTTGCCATCTTTCACAGCCTCTTAAAACCCTTCCTTTGTTCCCCATCCAGGCTCCCTCCCCCGGCACACAAATCCCTTCAGGACCTTGTTTCTGCCCTTATTCGGTGTTGCTTCCTCTTCTCAGCTATACTCCCCACCCAGGTGACCCCCCCGAGTGAGCTGCCTCCTTATCTTAGCACCCAGTAACGCAGGAATGCTGGGCCCTGGGGGGTCTTCACCAGACCAGACCCCCCGAGTCCACAAAGTACCTCAGGCCTTTCTTAGGACCCAGCTCAGCACCTGTTTCTGTCTCCACTCCTGTGCCTCTGTGTCCACTGTTCCCGGGCGCCTGAGAGCCGGGCTGGCCGTGATCTTCAGGCTGAGGGACTAACTAGCTGGTGAGGGAATCTGAATAGTGTTTAAGGGAGGAGACCAAAGGTAAATTGTATTTCTATGTGGGCTTACTCACGGGGTGACCACCGTATCTCCCTTTCCAGGCCTGTCCCCGTTCACTCTTGTGGGGCAGTGGGATTATTAACAGCAGCTTCAGCCACTTTCAGAAGTGTCCCCAACCCGGATGATAAATACACGGGCACCACACTTCCACACACAGTTACACACGCACAGACTCACTGTGGAGGTAGAGGTACCTCTATTGCGCTGTCATTAACATTATCATTGTCACTATCGTTGGTATTCTCAGCGTGGGCATTATTTAAAATAACTTAATTTTACATAAGAAACAGTTCAGTAAACCGCAGCAGTATAAGAATGTTTAAGAAATAAAGTGTGATGGAACTTACAAATGTAGCAATTTTGGTTCCCTAGTAGGAAGCATTAAAACCCACGAGCATGGGACAAGGTTGGATCATCCCATAAAAGACCATAATTATAATCCTTTAAGTTATAAAACAAAGAGCCAAAGCTTTAACTGTGACACAGGGAAAACCGTGTCTTTTTCCCTGCATTTGCCCTTCAACTAAGAAGTAAAAACTTCCTCTGGGCATTTAGGGAAATCAGGGACAGCCACATAAAATCATAATCACAGAATCAGAGAGTGTATGTAGGTTGTGCTTTGCTATGTGGACACATAGTAAATTTTCCTGTTATTAAACAGGATTCTTGTATCGACAGAAGCTATAGATTATAAAGCAAAGTCAATCCTCTTGTTTTTCCCAGTACTTGTCATCCAGCCCAACCACAGTCTACATGAGCTCACCCTAATGGCAACTAGTTCTTTCTCCTATTCCATGTATTTATATAATTTTCCCCATATTAACTTCTCCAAAGATAATAAGAAAGTTACTGCCACACACACAAAAATCGCATTCTCATCAAATGTTTGAATATCTTTACCAAAAACAAATGTACTTCTTTTTCCTAAGTATTCCAGTTCTACCCTTAAAGTAGATAACCACTAAGAAATAACAGTGAGTACTAGCAATACACATAGGTCCCCATGCAGAGAGAGTACCCCCGAAAGTGACCAGGGCTCATCTTTCCGACTAAGGAGCAACGAATACTGTGACAGCCATAAGGTGCCGGCATCTTCCCCGAATGCAGAAGAGGTAACCATTCCATTGAAGCACCCATAGCATGTGCTGTGATTCCTGAAACAAGTACAGGGTAACAAAGACAGAATCTCGATCAAGACATAATTGAGTGTCTGTGCCGGTGGCCAGGAGGATTAAAAAATGAAAAACACATGATCCCTACCCTCCAAGAGTTTAATATCTATTTGGGTAGATTTAAACAAGTATATAAATTATTATACAGCAAACCACAATGTAAATACCTTAAAGAAAACTAAAACATTCTTTTTTTTTTTTTTTTTTTTTTGCGTTATGCGGGCCTCTCACTGTTGCAGCCTCTCCTGCTGCGGAGCACAGGCTCCGGACGCGCAGGCTCAGCGGCTATGGCTCACATGGCTCATGGACCCAGCCGCTCCGCGGCATGTGGGATTTTCCCGGACCGGGGCACGAACCCACGTCCCCTTCATCAGCAGGCGGACTCTCAACCACTGCGCCACCAGGGAAGCCCTAAAACATTCTTCAAAGTAGCACTTTTAGACAAATATATGTTCCTCAAGTTATTAGGGAAGAAAAAAGTACATGGATATGCTTCCTGCTAAGAAAAGCAGAGATGCAAGATTCAATAGTAAAATAACAGAAAGGCCACCAGAATAACCCAGGTGGTACCGTCAGAGCCACAACCATCAGGATGAACTAATGCCTCACTTACTCCAGAGACTGATGGATATGCAGAGAAGAAGTGCAAATATGGTTCATGAGTGATGGATCCGACATAGGAGCTAGCGTGCCTGTACCATCACTACACACTCACCCGTCTCCTCTCTATCAGCCAAGACGACTTAGAGGCAGTGGCACCTCACCAGCCTCAACACCCACCCAGTGCCCAGACCTTGGTGTCTAAACTCCATTCTCCACGAAAAGCCACCAGGGCTCCTTGGAGAAATGACTGATTCTAAGACTGACTGCAGCAGGAATTGTACAGGATGAGTCTGGAGCTTCTTAGTAATAATGTCAGAAGGTAAAGAGGGAGCAGGTCAAAGGGACCCGGGAGCCAACTGAAGGAGCCCCCAGTGGTCAAAGCTGGGACAGTTTGCACAACAAAATAAAGTCGTGTTGGGTCATAATCCAGAGTATAAAATAAATACCCACCAGTCCACACTGATATAAACACACGATGGAATAAACAAAGGGGGGAGAGTAGACCAACCCATGCACAAGAATTCCAAGTAACTCGTGAAGATGCTCCCAAGTGTGGGCTGTGCACAGTAACCCCCTTCCAAAGAGGACAGTGTGGGGAGGGGACAGGAGACGCCTGGCAAACTCCAGAGAGCGAGGCCTGCTCATAGTACAGCTTCGCTAGCCGATGCGCGTCGGATGTGAGCCTCGTGCCCCCAAGCACCTCCTCCCACTTCTCCTTGGTGATTCAACAGTGAAGCAAACCTGACCCATTCCAGCTTTGGGGGAGAAAGAAGGAGGTAGACAGCGTTCAGGAAATGACGCGTTTATGAAAAGATACACAAATGCACGTATGTTATTATTGATGTGGGTGTTAGATTTCATTACTACATAGAGCATTTTTTTATATCAGCTTCCACTAAAATCAGTTCTGGAATCATGTTCTGACCTAAATAATTCTGAAAGAAGAGCCTGGAATGATCTTCCGGCCTGTTCCCATGGAAAGGAGTCAGGGTCACCGAGCTGGACGGTTGGCTTTGCTGAGCTCACAAATGAATGGGCTCTGAGGACAACTTCTTTTTGCTCACATGGTCATGTAGCTGTGAGGCGAGTGGCAGGGGACCCACAAGCCCGGCTGGAGGACCAGCCTCGGGACAGAAGCACGTCCTTCTGCTCCTACGAGCCCGTGCCTTGTCGTACCTCCCCTGGGGCTGACACTCTTCCACACGCAAGGACCCCAGAAGGTCACAGGATGTGGCCCAACCATGAAGCCCCTTAGAGGGAGGCCCCATGAGTCACATGGCAGTGGGTAGAAATGAGCCTGCTACAGACTCTGAAAATCAAGAAGGTTTGGTTTTATCCTCTGATAAACAGCTAGTCATCCAAAGGTTTAGAACAAGGATATAGTAAAAGCAGAGATTAAAGAGAATTTCATCTAGAAGCTGTTTGCAAGGAAAGGATGAAACCATGCATGGAAAGCACCCCTGTGTCTTACGCATCAAAAGAGGCACAGACGCTTTCTCAAAATATTTTAAGGGACAACATCTGACTAGCTAAACCTGATACCTTTGACTACTCAAAAATTTATGAATTCACATGACTGTTTTCACCGAGGCTAAGGAAACAGTCAGTGAGACTCAGGGTGGCTCCATGGCCAGAGCAGGATGAGGAAACCCAGTGGGACCCTCTTCCTCTTCAATTCACCCTCCTCAACATTGGAAAAAGACAGAAAACTCTGTCCTGAGAAAACTTTCATGCTAATTTAAAAGTATATAATTAACAAAATATATTTATTTAGAACTCCAAATAAGAGTCAACTGTTATCGCATTAAAAAATGGAAATTACATACATTAGCTCACTGGGGGGAAGATAATTATTATTCTAGCTCTCAGGGTCTCATTCATGTCTTATTCTCGGGCTGGGGGGAGACACTGCCCTATATATCACGGGTCAAAAACATTACCCAGGGAGCTGTTGTAAAGATCTGACAAAGACTGAAAAATGTTTACATATGGAACTCAACCCACTAAAAGTTTTCACGTACATCGTGAAATGTCCTCTTGAACCAGTCCTGTCATCCTCTCTCTCCCTCTCCCTCTCACTTGCTTGTTGAAGGAATATGCAGTATTTATTGTGCATACATGTTTAGAGATAGATCCACCTGCATGAGGAAACTAGGTGCCAATCTGCAGCCAGGAGCCGGCTTCTGTCCCACGTCCGGGCGCCTTGTGTGGGGAGCAGAGGCAGGAGGTGCTCAGGGAGACGTTGACACACCCCCGCCCAGGTCCACGTGGCTGCTGGGGCCAGTGCTCCGTGTGTCCGCCGACGGGACTGGACTTCATCCAAGGCCCATCACCCATGGAAATACTCACCTGGTGGGGGAGGCTGGCTTTGGTCCGTATTCATTTGGATTTTCTTTGTTGTTATTTTTGGGGTGGAATTTCTCCCTGAGCTGAGGGATTATGGCAGTTGGGAGAATATTGGCTAAGTTGTTTTGTTTTCCACTCATATTCTTATTAAGAAATACATTGGCTTTAAAGTATTAAACTTGGACTGACTTTGTTCTTCTGCTACTTTGGTCCTTTGAGACAATAACAGGGCAAACTATACTCCAGACTTCACTTCTGAATCCTTTATGGTCTCCATCTCAGACATACCTTCGCAAATTAGTGCAAGGGTCATCTGGCACGTCTGCGTCAGGGAGCAGAGCGGTCTCTGACACAGCTGTGCCAGGACCCCGGACCCCAGACCCCACCCCTCCCACCAGGGCTCCCGTAACAAGTATTGCCGAGTAGCAAGACCTCACCAAGGGGTGGCTCTGCTTGTTTTCCAAGTCTGGGCTTCATTCTTCACTCAGCTGGTTGTTATTACTGCCTTTGCAGTAGCAGTGAGAGATTAACCGTGGCCAAGTGTCTGAATTTTGACACAGACTCAGCCAAAATTCAATCTGCCACGTCCAAAAGGAGGTGAGAGGAGTGGAAGGAGATGTGGTTTCCATGCTGCTCGTGTCTCTACCGTTTTGAGATGGAACGTTTAAAAAATCCCCAAGGTAATGTGCATTTAATTAAAGTAGCATCAGTGAATCCTAGAGGTGATATTTGCTTTTCCAATTCATTTTTATGCTGCAAGAGAAAGAAAGGGAAGTCAGCTTAGAGTAATTTAATGAAGAATCTGGGAAAGGAGAGCCCCTGGGGTGGAGTCTCCAACAGCCGTGTCAAAGCCAACCTGGGTCCAGCTTGGGAGTCGTGGCTGGGTCACTCGTCCACCAGGTTTCAGATGCACAAAGCAATGAAAATGAAGGCAGTGCTTTGTACCCACGGCAAGTCAGGAAGGCAGCTCTTCCAGGGGGACTGTGTTGGCTGTGGTCCCTGGGAACCCAGTGACTCCTGCAAAGGCAAACACGCAAGTGGTTGCTGGAAACAAGGGGAGATGCAGGGTCCCTCCACGGAAAATCCACAGCCCCTCCACATTCAATATGAACACACCACATCCAACTGAACTGCTCCACTTTAGTAGTGTAGCTTTGACACTTTCTGTTGTAACAAACCACACTGTAACGATCAGTAGTGTACAAATATGCACCAATCTACTACATGTTTCAAAAGGCTTTTGCCCTTCATGACAAAGTTCCCTGAACTGCTTTCTTCCTGAAAACAAGTAAAATGTTGAATATGCAATTTTAAAATTATCTTCTTTAATGGCATTGCTGAGCTCACAAGGAAGTAAGGAGCCCTCCATGGCCCAAGATTATGCACAGGTGAGTCCATGGACCGAGGCCAGCCATGGCTCTGGCCACCTGACAAGCCTGGTGGCCTGTCCAGCTCCTGTAACCACTGCTCCCACAGGCCCCTGGAGCCAGACACCTCCTCACAGTGGGAAGAAGGCTTCAGAGGGCCACAAACGACTGCAGAGGTGGGAAGTCACCTCCCACAAAGACTGAGCCGGGGGCCAGGCTCTCACCACCTCCAGATACTTCAGTCAGGAGCTCCTTCAGGGCGACCCCAGGCTGTGGGTCACACTTTGTCCTCACTGACCCATTTTTCATTTTTTAAATCTAGTTGTTCTATCAGTTGCCAAGAGAGGAGTGTTAAAATCTTACCCTGGTTATGGAATCATCTACTTCAGTTTTTCACTGGGTCAGTTTTGCTTCATGTATTGGAGTATTTCTCAACAGGCACCTTTATAATTATTGACTTCCTGATGAAGAGAAGCTCATTCTACCACAACAAAAACTCCCTTTATCTCTGGCAATACTCGCCATGTAGAAGTTTATTTTCTCAGATATGAATACACTTTACTCCAATGACTTATTCTTAACATTTGCATGATTTATCTTTTCCCACCATTTCCTTTCAAACTCTCCTTGTCTTCTTATTAAAAGTTTGTCTCTTGTAGGCAGCATATAGCTTGGACTTGCTTTTAATCCACCCTGACAATCTCTGCCTCTTATCTGCAGTGTGTAGAACATTAACGTTTAATGTAATTACTGATAAGATTTAACTCAGTCTACCATTTACTATCTGCCTCTGCTTTTCCCCTCTGGTTTTTGTTTTTTATTTTACACACACACACACATCTTTCATAAATATGTCTTTCATAATTCTTCTGGATCCATGGAATGCAGAGGAAGAGAAATAAGTATTAAGTATCTCACAGCTAAGGTGTTTTGGGCCATCTCTTCTTGTAACCTCTTTTTTTTCCATAGAAATCTATTCCATGTTATTTGGTGCAGGAAAATCTAGAGATGTTAAAAGTGCTCTTAATTTTTGTGATTTTAATAACCATGGGATCCCAGGTTCCCAGGTTTTTTTATTTGTTTGTTTTTGTTTTTGTTTTTTGCAGTATGCGGGCCTCTCACTGTTGTGGCCTCTCCCATTGTGGAGCACAGGTTCCGGATGCACAGGCTCAGCGGCCATGGCTCATGGGCCCAGCCACTCCACGGCATGTGGGATCCTCCCGGACTGGGGCATGAACCCGCGTCCCCTGCATCGGCAGGTGGACTCTCAACCACTGCGCCACCAGGGGAGCCCGGGATCCCAGGTTTTGTGAGGCTTGAAAGTTATATAATCTGGGGAATCTCTTTAAGAAAATTATGCACATAAAAGAATAACATAAATTAAACATTTTAAATATGACAGCCACCACAAGCATCACACAATCTGGAAAAAAACTTTTTTTTTTTTCAATTTAAGGGCACAATACACGTCTACACAACTCTAACTACATTTTCTGGCTGATTACAGTCTTATCTTTTCTTCCTAAGTCTTCATATCATGACACTGGGTAAATCAGCAGAGTGCATGGTTAGAGCATTTTTTGAAGTCATCCCAGCATCGGGACAGAAGTGACTATGACTCCACTAACCCTAATCAAATGCACCCCTGACCCCACTTCCCCAGAGCCTGACTCACTGCAGCAACCCCTGCATCCTGCCATGGTGGGAAACACAGGTGAGGGAAGTTGGGCTGGAAAGAGGCATGGTCTTTGCTGATTGCAGGTAACACCTTTTGAAAAGTTCACAACACGTGATGATATGGGCATGCCACTGAGGACCCACCAGGTCCAGGGAAGAGCCTTAAAGCCTCAGCGTCATGTGCTTCTCAGTAAACCCACTTCTGATAATGAATGAAATAAAACAACTAGCTTGTCCTATGCTTCTTCCCCAGTCTTTCCCCAGGACTCCTCCAAGGCACCAGCATCTCCAAGTCTCCCCACAGGGTTGCATTTCCTGGCAACATCAGGTGCCAGCAGACACTGGGAGGAACATTTACAGTTTTAAAAAGATTGTTTAAATCAAAAATTCTCCCTTCATTTACTTGACCATTTATGCAACACTGTTCTCCAGTCTCTACTCCAGTTGCCAGAGACACGTCTGTGAATAAAACAGACAGGGTTCTTGCCCTAGTGGGTTTACAGTGTTGGGGAGTGAAGCAATTATTTTAAATAATCACTTACACAGCTTTTCACACTCTTAGAAATTATTTTAGATACTGTCATTATTAAAACATCAGTCTAATATTGGCTGAAAAAGCAAAGCTCAATTAATGTTCCATTTCTAAGAGGTGTACCTAAAACAAAGCAACTCATAAAGGTTAAGATTTTTAAAAAGCACCAAATGATACAAGCAAAAAGAGAAGGGGCTGCCCACATTAATACTGTATGAAATGTAAACCAAGGTATGATTAGTAAATATACCAGATAAAATTGTTTCTAATACAAATGAGTTATATGCTGGCAAACTCAAGTCTACACCAACAGGATATGAATGTCTCCTTTCTGTTCAAGTCGGTACTGAAATAATCTCCCTCTTGCATCAACAACTAGAGAAATTGTCCAATTTCCAGGGTCTAGCACATGTTGAGTATTCTGCCAGACTGAGTCAGGGCCTTTACCATTTCCTACGTCCAATTTTCAAACTTAAAGCAGAAAAAAAAAAATGCTTCAAGTACAGGAGGCCGTAGATAATAATTGTGTTAAAATACATAAGTGCAGCAGCCTCCAGGCCTCCTGGGGCCCATTGGTCTCATCCCCCATCTCCCCACCACATACAGGCCCAGCAGTGCCCACAGGTGCTGCGTCCTCCGAGCTGTGTCCTCCAGTGGGTGGAAAGATGCTGGTTCCTGGTGGGCTGGCATCTTGGGACAAGGACACAGGCTTCCTGCCGCTTCTGAGAAGAGCTGGCCTCTGCAGGTGGACCTCACATGTAGGTGGGTAACAGAGAGGACCCGACCCCAGCCCACCCCTGCCTGGATGTGCTGCCCTTTGTTTTAGAGGGTAAAGAAGAGGTTTAAGATTTTTAAGAATTTGAATCCAAGCACATCTGCCCCATTATTACTGGAACTTGCTCCAAGAATCTTATAAAATGCTGACGGCTATTTTGTTTTACAACACATTTTTTAGTTTTTGGTGTTTTCTTTTCTGTTCCTTGAATCTTTAAATAGGAATTTGGAAGAGAACCTATAAGAAAACAGCCAGATGCAATCTTAAGCTAAAAGTTCTAATTAGAAGTTTAAGAGCACTTAAGAATTTTACTCGTTAGAGTAATTCCATAGTAAATCATTTAGAAAAGCAAAGTAACCTTTTATAAAGCAAGTAACAACCCTTCACGCATCCATTCCATAAACGTTTCTTTTTGCATTTTTAAGAGGCACTGTCCACCCTCGATTCCTGATTCAGATTCCATGTGATTTAAAATAACTGGGGTTTATTTTGTCACCCCACGCTGGCTGTGTGATGACCTCATTTATAACTGGCTCCATTTGAAAAACATGAGTAGCGCTGGTTAATGGTGTGGGAGAGACTCTGCTCCAGGGAGTGGGGCAGGGCAGGTAAGACTCAGGCCTAAGACGGCTCCTTAATGGTATATTTCACCAACAGAAACATCCGCCAAGATGACAGCTGCCCTTAAGAAAGACCCTCCTGGGGAGTGGGGACCGAGCCATCTGGTGAAGGGAGTCACAGACCACATGAGCTGGCAGAGTGCAGGCTGCGGGTCCCAGCCCTGGCCATGCAGCTGTCACAGCGCAGGAGGGAGGAGAGGGCCACAGAGAGCCCTGAGGGGTGGCTCAGCCCCATGAAAAGCCTACAGGCGAGAGGCCAAGGGGGAGGGTCCCAGAGGAGACCCTGCGGACAGGAGGAGGTGGGAGACGCCGACAACACACCCAGGGCTGCAGCCACACTCAGTCCCTTGGCCGCCTTCACAGCAAACATGGAAAGCCAGGGCTGGAAACCAGCTCTAGTGTAGACAAAGGCTGGGCCAGAGAGTGTCTGAATTACAGTAACACAGTGATTCCCTGCAGAAGCTCGGTCACCATCATGTCCCCCACCCCACCGCAGGCCCCGGGGCCAGGACTCACTGTGCTTACACGGCCACCAGCAGTAGTATTCACCCACCAGTTCTTGTACATTCTAATCGCTTTACCAATTTTGTCATGATAAACGAGACACACAACTACTCAGAACAAACAGCCATTTCCTGTCCCTCCAGGCCTGGGGTCACCCCGGGCTGGGGCCTCTACCTGAGACCTGGGCTTCCACCCAGCCTCCAGGTCTCGGGTTGGACGTAAACATCCTCCCAGAGGCCTTCGCCGACTCCACCAGCGGTTGGGGTCCTTCGAGGCCAGAACTTTTGGCTGTTTAGACCTCACCCCTTCCTTGCTTCCTCCCTCATGAGACCTTGAGCTGCTGAGGGCGGGACGGCCACACCCCCATTATAACCCAGAGGGTGTTCAAGACCCTGATGCCAGGTGGGTCTGCAGGTGTGTGTTGAGAAATGAGGGCTTGGGGGAGAAGGCCCAGCGTGTTACTCGGGAGATGAAAGATGGAGAGACACAGGTGCTCCAGGGGGACAGAAGGACAGAAGGACAGATGCCCGGTTGGTACCCTTTGAAGGAACAGCAGAGAAAAGCATCCTCCGGGCAGGAGCCAGCACAGAGCTGCCCTGGTCTGTGAGGCACTTGATAAAGGGCAGATAGAGCTTCATATTCAGAAAAAATATGACTAGCTTGATAGAAAACTGCTTTCAGCCATTTTTTGTAAAATAACTCAACATGCTCTAAAGCACAGTAACCAACCCAGTAACCTAACTAATGATACTGTCATGTCAGAGCTTCTGGCGAAGGAAGGAAAGGAGTTTCTCTGAGCCCCTTCCCATCTCATTTGGAAGGAAGCCCACAGAACAGCCCCCTGCTGGCTCTCCAGGGACGAGCTGGGATCCCCGCAGCCATGCACACGGGAGGCTTGGCAAAATCGGAAACTCCTGGGAAATATTAGTGATATTCGTGGAAGGAGCCACTGTATTTCCAGCAGTGGAAACTGGGCTTTTAATTTAATACATATCTGGGTCCCTAAAGTGCCCAGGAAGATCACTGGGGCTTAATAAATGTGTTTTTAGTGACTTTAAAGTTTTATAATATCACTACCTTGTTTGTTCATAAACCCGTGAAAGAAGGCAGAAACACCATTTTTCACCCACCAGTGTATCCCTGCGCCTGGCACAGTGCCTAAAAAATCGTAGGCACTCAAATATTGTTGAAAAATAAAATGAGCATATGAATAAATATCATCGAAAACTCTGCATTACCCCATCTAGTTGATAGAAATAAGCATCAGTGAACAAATATTACCTCCTAAGAGAAGCAGAGTAGGCCAGTGCCCGGGGTGCAGGCACACCTGGAGGGTCTGCCTGCCCATCCCCCACCCCCAGCCCTGCGGAGGGTGGCACCCAGCTCCCCACCTGCTGCACCACCAGCCACAGCCGACTCGCCTGGGGCCGTGCCACTGGCCCAGTATGTCACAATTGAAAACTATGGCCGTGGGTGGCTACATCCGGCTGGGAGGTCATGAAGACTCAGGTAATTCTTTGAGGCTCACGTGCAGGAGAAATGAGAGACACTGCAGGGCAGGACGGAGGGGACAGAGGGCCCGCCTCGTTCAGACAGCTTCCCAGCTCCTAGAGCTCACCCTTCACCACACGCAGCGAGAGCCATTCTGAGGTTCTGCAGGGTTCCTGTCCTCAGTATCTGCAATAGACTTCCGGATCTTTATGCAAAATCTTATTTTTCTTAAAATAGCAAGAGAGTGTGCTTCTTTTTCTTGTAATGAAATAACCCCGAGTAAAATGCAAGGAAGAGCATCCAGTCCAGTTACCTAACTACTCGCCAGATCAGTCCCTTTGGTTTTCTTCTTCAGTGTAATGGAAAGAGATACCAAACTAAATAACAATTGACTACTGGCCTTCTGAATTTTATTTTGTAGCCAAATTGCGTTAATAGATCAAAAGTTATAGGAAAATATAACCCCTAATCTAAATTCTAAAAACTAACTATAAACTGTCAACAAGGTTATCTGTTTCTTCCATTTTCTTTCTATAAAATATGCACAAACTTTTCCCATTTTGTTAACTGCTGTGTCCCCAGCCCCTCCAGTGATGTCTCGATCCAGCCACAGTGCTGGATCTGGGGCAACAGTGCTCTGATGGGTTTTAGGTATGTGAACCAATTTCGCTGCTATTTTGTTAAGACATTTTGCAATAGATTTTTGGAATATATGACCCAAAAGGTACCAGTTATACTAATAACTGGTTTTTTCTTTAAGTGTATTAGTCCCTCAAACCATGTAGAAAACAAAAAGTACAGTTATAAGCTGTTGTTACAATAATACAAGCTTTTATAACTGCCCATGTATTTACCTTTATCTCTCCACACAATTTTGAATTACTGTCTAGTTTCCTTTCATTTCAGCTTGCAGGACTCACATGAACACTTCTTGCAGGGCAAATAGTGGTCACAAACTCCCTAGCTTTTGTTTATCTGGGGATGTCTTAATTTCTCCCTCACTTTTGAAGGACAGTTTTGCTGGACACAGGATTCTTGGTTGACAGTTTTTCTTTTAGCACTTTGAACAGATCAGCCCAGTCTTCTGGCCTCAAAGTTTCTGATGAGAAATCTGTCAATAGTCTTATTGAAGGTTCCTCGTGACAGATTTCATCTACCAGGTACTTTCTGCTCTGCCAGTTTCCCTGAATCCTCTACCTTAAGTAATCAGATACAACAGTTTTGGTGTGAGAGCCAGGACTCCAGCTGGCCTCATGGTGAAGAGGCTCTCAGTCGTGACTTCCACTCTCGTGTACCCAGGGCTGTGGATCTCACGAACAGCCTCTCTCTGCTCCTGTGTAGAAAGAGGCATGTGGTCCCTAGTATCACTCATCTTGAGAAAAGGTAAAGTCAGAAACCACTGAGGAATTCTGAGCTATTGTGTGTCTTGATAGCAAGTAAGTTAATTACAGCTGGCTAATAGAGCCAAGATTTAATTCTGGAGATTTATGTTGCCAGAGATCACAAAAATAGGAAAACAATTTTAAATACAAAAGGACAAACACTCCACCCATGCCATTCTAAGCAGGAAAGTATGAACAAGATAAGAAGATAAGCCAGTGTGGAAGGCTTAAAATCCACATCAAGTATAATTCTTTAGACCAGGGACCTGCCATATACCATCTGTGCTCACCAATAACCCATGGAAGACAAAGATTCCATCTGGGCATAGATCAGAAGAAAATGGGGGAGTCACTGCTCGGTCTCAAATATAAGACCTCCTTGTAATACCTTTTCAACACCATGGCATCTTCTACTTTTGATCACCCAAGCCTCAGGCACGGGGTGTTACGAGACGAGGGTGCTGATGTGTAGGTCAGAACGGCAGGAAGAGTTGATACATTCTTAGTTTAGAGACAAGAACTTAAGTCATTAAAAATGAATGTGGGGCTTCCCTGGTGGCGCAGTGGTTGAGAGTCCGCCTGCCGATGCAGGGGACATGGGTTCATGCCCCGGTCCGGGAGGATCCCACATGCCGCAGAGCGGCTGGGCCCATGAGCCATGGCCGCTGAGCCTGCGCGTCCGGAGCCTGTGCTCCGCGACGGGAGACGCCACAGCAGTGAGAGGTCCGCGTACCGCAAAAAAAAAGAAAAAAAAAGAATGTGGTTAAAAGAATAAATGCAAATTTTCAGAACTAACAAAACTACATAAAATCCTCACAAAACTACCAAAGCAGCAATTGACAGACAACACCCTGCCTTGGAGAGTTAGAGTGATTTGTGTCAGATGCAATGTTAGCAGTAAACAATGAACTGTTTTTGCTGTTTGCTGTACTGTCAGTAACAGACTCAAGGGCGTAATTCAAACTCACACTGTCCAGTGACCACACGTGGGTTCTCTGTTGAGCGTCTGCTTCTTGACACCACGTCATTTCGTAAAGCCACAAAGTGAGCCAAAGGAAGGACTGAAACTAAGAAAAGTGGGAAAATAAATAAATACAGGACCCTAGAAATAAAACATAATCATAACTGAGAAGAAAGGGCTGGAATCCAGACAGAGTAAAATACAAAATTGATACAAACATTATATTTAAAAGAAAAGTCAAAAGTATCTTTATGAAATCATCCATTACCTACATTCATAGTGGAAAAATACAATAATGTCAATCTTTAAGCACTTAGTATATGTAGGGCTCTGTGATAGGCACACAATGAAGCAAGTATGGGCCAAAAATCAAGGGAGCAATTATTAAGTAAATAATCATTTTTAAAACGGCAAAGGAAATGTTCAGTAAAAACTGTTAAAGCCAATATCTCTACGTGTTTTAATAATTCTCTCCAGTAGCATAGTGACCAACAACATTTAAATTAATTCAACATGTTTAGTAAAATAAACTCTCTATTTGAAAATAATTTGGAAATTTTACTGTGTGAATTACTATCTCTGATCTTAGTGAAATAATATCTTTCCTTTTTTTCTTCCATCCTCTTTGATACCTTCTCCCATGTCCCCCCTACTTGAAAATCCACCCCAATTATGTTTTCTATACGTCTGTAGGTAGTTATCCATTAAAAGCATCATTGAAACCATTCCCCTAAGGATGAATTCTAGTCACTTCCACAAACATGCCTCTGTGAGTGCCCTTGTACATGTCCCCTGTAGACCTGCTCTGGGATGTGGGTCAGGGTCATGAAGGCTGAGTCACAGAGTAGGAGCTGGCATGTTCTGTGCACTTTCCAGAAAGCTGAACCACGGTTGCTCTCACTAATGGTGATGAGACTTACCATATTTTAATAGCTTCATCAGCCCACATTTCTAGTCTCTTAATTTGTAAAACAAGAGGAGTAGACAAAATGACCTCAAATTTCACAAAAGTGATAAATTTACACTTATTTTAAAAATAAAATTGATATCTCAGAATTTGCATTACTACATACTGTGTTTACCTCACAACTCTATCACATTAATGAGATATTTGAATAAGCATTCATATATGGAGAATATATACATCTATATATTTATTTATTTACACACACACACACAGTTGACCCTTGAACAACACAGGAGCCTCGGGGCGTCCATGGGCAGTCTAAAATCTGCATATAACAGTATAACGTATAGTCGGCCCTCTGTATACATGGTTCCTCCCTAGCCATGGTTCTGCATCCACAAATCCAACCAAACATATCTTGATTTATACTTACCATTGAAAAAACCCATGTATGGACCTGCACAGTTCAAACCGTGTTGTTCAAGGGTCAACTGTACATATATATAGTTCTGTATATATACAGTGTCTCACGTATATATATATATGAGAAAACTCTGAGCACTAAGAGCGGTGGTATAAGCCAGGGTAGTTAATGGTAGGTGGTGTAAGGAGAGACTATATCTTATAGTTATCTATGTTATATCTTAGTGGTTTAGTAACATAAAGGTTTATTTCTCCCTTGCATCACTGTTGACTAGGTGGGGGTTGGGAAACTTTACTCACAGGTCATACTTCGCTGACCCTGGATTGGGTGACTGGTAACTCACCTGGCTTCTGCACCAAGTGGTGACTCTGGAATGTTGACCCTTCTATCATATGGTTCCACCATCTCTGAATCCTTTTCTTTCTTCTGTGCATGGGGCAGAGAGAAGTAGAAGGATTGTGTGGGGCATTTATTGCCAGGCCTGGAATTGGCAAATATCGCTCCCACCCACATACCATTGGACGAATTTGTCTCACCGTCCCAATTTCACCGCAGGGAGGCTGAGAAATATAGTTCTTCTGTGCACTCAGAAATTGGAAATAGTTTGGTAAGCACCTTGCCAGTTTCTACCACAGCAGTTCTCCATGGTGTCAAAATGTGCTATGCTCTTTTTTCCAACTTTTTGGAGATGCTCACAATGTTAGAATTCAGTTAATAGTCTCCTTGATCATTACTTTCTTGTTTCTATCATAAATTTCCCAAGAGTCTTCATACTACACCAAGCTCATGGAAGCCCATAGAGTTCCAAACCTCACACCAGTCAGAATAGCCATCATCAAAAAGTCTACAAATAATAAATTCTGGAGAGGGTGTGGAGAAAAGGGAACCCTCCTACACTGCTGGTGGGAATGTAAATTGGTGCAGCCACTATGGAGAACAGTATGGAGGTTCCTCAAAAAACTGAAAATAGAGTTACCATATGATCCTGCAATCCCACTCCTGGGCATATACCCTGAGAAAACCATAATTCAAAAAGAGTCATGTACCACAGTGTTCATAGCAGCACTATTCACAATAGCCAAGACATGGAAGCAACCTAAATGTCCATCAGCAGATGAATGGATAAAGAAGATGTGGTACATATATACAATGGAATATTACTCAGCCATAAAGAAGAATGAAATCATGCCATTTGCAGCAACATGGATGAACCTGGAGATCACCATACTAAGTGAAGTAAGTCAGACAGAGAAAGACAAATATCATATGATATCGCTTATATGCAGAATCTTAAAAATATGATACAAATGAACTCATTTACAAAACAGAAACAGACTAACAGATTTAGAGAATTAATTTATGGTTACCAGGGGGGAAGGGTGGAGGGGAGGAATAGATTGGGAGTTTGAGATTGACAGGTACACACTGCTATATTTAAAATAGATAACCAACAAGAACCTACTGTAAAAAAAATTCATTCATTCATTCATTAAATAAACATATATGTATAAAAAAAGATGTTGTCCATACATACAATGGAATATTACTCAGCCATAAAAAAGAACAAAAACAATGCCATTTGCAGCAACATGGATGGACCTAGAGATTGTCATACTGAGTGAAGTAAGTCAGTCACTTATATGTGGGACCTAAAAAATGATACAAATGAACTTATTTATAAAACAGAAATGCAGTCACAGATGTAGAAAACAAACTTATAGTTACCAGGGGGAAAGAAGGGGGGAAGGATAAAGTGGGAGATTGGGATTGACATGTACACACTACTATGTATAAAATACATAAGTAACAAGAACCTACTGTAGAGCACAGGGAGCTCTCCTGTAATGACCTATATGGGAAAAGAATCTAAAAAAAGCATGGATATATGTATATGTTTAACTGATTCACTTTGCTGTACACCTGAAACTAACACAACATTGTTACTCAACTACACCCCAATAAGAGTTTTTTAAAAAAATAAGATGAACCCAAAGAGACCCACACCAAGACAAATTATATTAAAATGCCAAGTTAAAGACAGTGAGACAATCTTAAAAACAGCAAGAGGAAAACAACTTGTTATGTACAAGGAAAACCCCATAAGACCATCAGCATATTCTTTAGCTGAAGTTCTGCAGTCCAAAATGGAGTGCCACAATATAGCCAAATTGCTGAGGGTGGAGGGGACTTCCTCCCAAGAATACTCTTCCCAGAAAAGCTATCATTCAGAATTAAAGGAAAGGTAAAGAGTTCTCCAAAGGAGCAAAAGTTATGACGTTCATATCCACCAAAGCATTCTTACAAGAAATGGTAAAGGGACTTCTTTAAGCTGAAAAGAAAGGGCACTAACTAATAACAAGAAAACACATGAAGCTAGTATAAAGGTTGAAATTAAAAAGCGGTAAAAATACCTATCAGTACAGCAATAAGTTAAGGGATACAAAAGATTAAAATGTGTAAAATGTAACATAAAAAATCACATAAAACATGGGGAAGGGAGAGTAAATATCTTGAGCTTTATAATGTGATCAAACTTAAGTAGCTATCAACCTAAAATAGACTGTTATAGATATAAGTTGTTATATATGTAAGCTTCATGGTAACCAAAAACAAGAACCTATAGTAAATACACAAAAGATAAAGGGATATAAGCATACTGCTAAAGAAAGTCATCAAACCACAAAGAAAAAGAGCAAGAGAAGAAGAAAGAAACAGAAGAAACAAAAACAAGAAACTACAAAAACAGCCAGAAAACAATGAAAAAAATGGCAATAAGCATATACCTATCATTAATTACTTTAAATGTAAATTGACTAAATTTTCTAATGAAAAGACATAGAGTGGCTAAATGGATAAAAGCACATGACCCTATAGGAAATTCACTTTAGATATAAAGACATACACAGACTGAAACTGAGGGGAGAGAAAAAATGTTTCATGGAATTGGAAATGAAAAGAGAGTATAAGTAGCTATACTTATATCAGACAAAATATAGTTTAAAATAAAGACTGTAATAAGAGACTAAGAAGGGTGTTACATAATGATAAAAGTTGTCTCGATGGCCTGTAAGTTTCCTTCCACTTGTAATCATCCAGCTTCTGTGATTCTGGTCACATTTTTCTTCAGCAGGAATAAGATCTCACATGCAGAGAGCCTTCAGTGGCTGCGTCGTGCCCCTGTGCGCCTGCTGCATTCGAGATCTCACTCTGCATCTACTGAGAGATCCAATAAGGGCTTAATATCTAAAATATATAAAGAATCCATATAACTCAACAACAAAAAGTAAACTAACTAAAAAAACTGGGCAGAGCAGCTGAATAGACATTTTTCCAAAGAAGACACACAGATGGCCAACAGGTACACGAAAAGATATTCAACATCACTAATTCTTAGGGAAATGCAAATCAAAACCACACTGAGATATCACCTGATGCCTGTAAAAATGACTATTATCAAAAAGGCAAGAAATAACAAGTGTTGGTGAGGCTGTGGAGAAAAGGGAACACTCACGCACCGTTGGTGGGAATGTAAATCGGTGCAGCCACTATGGAGAACAGTATGGAGGTTCCTCAACAATTAAAAATAGAGCTACCATATGATCCAGCAATCCCACTTCTGGGTATTCAACCAAAGAAAAGAAAAACATATATTGTACAGATATTTTCACCCCCATGTTTATTGCGGCATTATTTACGATAGCCAAGTAATGGAAACAACTTATGTGTCCGTTGATGGACACAAGGATAAATGTTTGTGTGTGTGCGTATATATATATATATATATATATATATATATACGCACACACGCAAAGGAATATTACTTAGCCATAAAAAAGAGGGAAATCTTGCCATTCGTAACAACATGGATGGACCTGGAGATGATCGTACTAAGTGAAGTATGTCAGACAGAGAAAGACAAATACTATAGGATTTCACTTACCTGTGGAATCTAAAAAAAAAGGCTCACAGATACAGATGCAGAGAATAGACTGGTGGTTATCAGAGGCAGGTGGTGCAGATGGGAGAGATGGGTGAAAAGGGGTCAGAAGAACTAGCTCGTACCTGGACACTGTTTGGTTCTGATAGAGTCAGGGGACGGGATGAAGAGGTTAGCACAGCACTTGCATTTCAGATGATTTCCTCAACCAAATACAAGGCAAAACTACAGCGAAAACAAAAAGTAAAAGAAAAGTTTAAGCTGTTAGAATGTTATACATGATGAGCAGTTTTTTTTAACTTTTCATTTTACGCTGGAGTAGAGCCAATTAACAGTGTTGTGACAGTCTCAAGCGCTCAGCAGTGACTCGGCCACACATATACATGTATCCATTCTCCCCCAGCTCCCCTCCCATATATGTGATGATTATTGAAAAAATATTTCTCATCATTAATACACTTGACAATGTAGAATGCCATGATTACAAATGATGGATTTTCAAATATTAAATGAAATCTCAATAATTGGTTATAAAGTAATAGGGCAAATGTATTCATATTGCCATTACTGCCGGAGCAACTGGCAGTATTACATACCCACCACCTGTTACCCAGTCCCTCCGTGGAGGAGCAGTGAGGCCCCAGACCTGATTTATTAAAAGTAAACCACAGACCAGATTATTCAGTTCTTTGAGGGGGAATCTGAAGACTGACCTTATACTCCCCAAAGTGAAATAAAATGGCTGTCAGTTGGGTAAGCAAATGTTAACTCTTGAGTCATTGCAGTCTGTAAAAACTAAATTTTTGGACAAATACATAGTTTTGGGCACCCAGTGGAAGGAAATAAGAGGGCTGATTAGGCTGTAGAAGTTGAAGGCAGTTTTTCATGGACTGGCTAAGGAAGGCTAAGTTTAGTGATGCACGATGTAAGAAATACAGTCTTTCACAACGATAAACGTAATCAGGGTTACATGTTACTGGCAACCAATAAGAACTGTGACAGCACAAAGGATGGAATCAATTAGGCCCGTTGTGGAAATCTGAGCATCTTACAGCCAAATCACCCTAGATTCAAAATCACAAAAAGATATATTCCTTCAGGAGATCTCGGCTATGTGGGCACATTTCAAACTGCTTAAATAAATACAACGTGGCCAAATGTTCCCAGGTTCCACAGCTGTAAGGAGGAAAACTTAAATGCCAGTAAATGCTAGCTTCAGTGGAAATGGATCCTTTTAAAATGAAAGGATACTTTTAAAATGAAAATCCCTTTACTGTAGGAAAATTGTCTTTGATGGATGCCACATTATTCATCTTTCCATGGAGCTTGGGCAAAGTTCTGACCTGGAATTCTAAGAGGGCAACACAAAAGCCCACTCTGTGTCTTGGGCATCTTGCCCTCTCGCCTCTGTGTTGGTTTCTTTATAGGGTTTTGAAAGTGCTAAGTTCTTTTTGCTATTTTTACCTACTAGGGAACCTAGTAATCACTAGGAAGGGGGCCAAAGAGGAATTGCAGGTGGGGCGTGGGAGAGGGCACAAGTCACATCAGAATGGATTTCCCCGGAGCAGATGCCTTTCCCTCGTGCACCACACATTCTGTACCTAACACATTGTTAGGAGGATTCAAAAAATGCCTTCTGGAAATCCAGCCTTCTGAAGGGCAGGAACGAATGTTGAATCCAGTGGTCTGAAGCAGCAGGTACTATAAGTGTCACAGCACGTGACAGCACACCGGGCCATGTGGTAGCCAGGCCGTGTCACACCCTGTCTCTCACGCCCCACAGGACAGCACCGACGTCCTCACCCCATCTATCTGCCTGCGTGGACTTCCGTAGTTAGTAAGATGGAGTTTCCTAACTCCAAAGATGGAGGTCGTTTGTTGGTTTGCTTCGAGGAAATAGACCCCCGGGGAAATCTTTTCTGAAAAAGCCACACAATTGCCCAGCATCGTCACGGCCTGCGTCCTGAGACAGGTCCCCCTACTGTAAACTGCGCTTATCCACGTAGCGGCAGACACACCCCACTCGCTCCAGCCCGGTGGAGGGCTGCCTTCCCACGGATCGAGAGGAATAAAGAAACGTGAACGCAGACGGGCTCCAGGTCCCCCGTTCTCTCAGGTGAGAAGGGTGCTCTGGCTTGGGGAGGCCGCAGTGACTCGCAGAAGTGACAGCACGAGCCCGTCCCCGGAGCCGCGCGCAGAGGACGCCTCCAGGGAGGGTCGGCCCCTGCGGCTGTGCCACATCACCCTTTCTGGTCCTTGATTACGGAGATGCGGCTGCCCACCCCAGATGAACTTAGTGCAGGCGGGCAGGACCTCACAGAGCCTGAGGGGTGTGTGCGTGTGTGAGAGGGGTGAGAGACGGACGGGGTGGAGGGGAGATTGGGAGAGACTTGCTTCACTCAGCAGGCGTCCGCCCGGGGCTGCAGCGCTGGGGAGAAGAGCGCTAGGGCCCCACGGCGCAGAGTGTAACCTGGTCACCATATAAACCACAAGCCCCTGATGACCTCCCTGTAACCCTAACCCCTGGGACTGGGAGCCGCTGTGCGGCTCGGTGTTGAGGCCACAGTCCCGGTCCCACAGAAGCTCAGTAAGTGCTCAGTCGAAGCAAGGTTGATGAGAAAGCCCACACGGGGGACATCCTGGTGCGGGGAAGAGCTGTGGGAACCCCGCCGAATGGGGTTGGGAGGGCTGCCTGGTGCCGGGTTGTGTGCCCCTCAAGCTCACGAGTCCACGCCCCGAGCCCAGCACCCAGGTTGACCGTGTTTGGAGAGCAGATTTTAAAGATTCGGCTGAAATGGGGCCATCAGGGTGGCTCTAATCCAATCCTACCGGCATCCTTATAAGAAGAGGAAGTTGGACACCAAGAGGCACCAGGGCAGCTGTGCACACAGACTGCATGAGGATGCCAGAGAGGGTGGCCGTCTGCGAGCCCAGGAGAGTCCTCCAGAGGAGCCAGCCCTGCCCCCGCCTGGGTCTGGGACTTCCACCTCCAGAACCCTGAGGAATAAGTGTCTGTGGTTTGAGGGCCCCAGTTTGCAGCCCCTGACAGGCCACCACAAAGTCCACTTCTGCCCCAAGACTGTCAGCGACCAGCCACATGACCATGGACAGCATCTCACACTTCTCCACCCGGGCGTCCTCATCCATCACAGGGAGGCCTCCGTGTGCCTGTCCTTGTATTTGAGGGTGAAATCTGACAGCTAACATGAGATACTTTGAAAACTCAGAGGTGCTGTTGAAACACAAGGAACTGTTCCTCACACCGCGATGGTCTGCGGAAAGTGCAGCTCCTCCTCTCGCCTTCTTACTTGTCGCTTACCCATCTTCCCCGCTTTAAACTTTCCTGCATCGTCTGGTGGTGGTGCTGCTTGTTCTAGCGAGGTCAACACTGCCAGTTCCTTTTCGTCTCCACGGGGAATCTGATGCTTCTCTTCGTCAGGATGCCGTCCTGACGCCTGGTTTTCTCTTCCAAGAATGAGAAACATCTAACGGGAGACACAGGCCAGCAGAGCACATGAATGGTGCCAAGATGCAGGCACAAGCAACAGAGGACGAGTGAATGGGTCCAGGGAAGAGCACTCACTCCTGCCCAAAGCCATGAGGAAAACACTGGCTTTGAGCTGGGCCTTGAAAACTGAAAAAAAACAAAGCAAACACAAGGGGCAAACCAGGAAAAGGGGACAGAAAGAGCAAGGGCACGGTAAGAGGACAATTCTGAAAGGCTTCCAGAGATGGAGAACAGTCTAGCGTCCCTTGAGCAAACGGCTGGTGTGGAGATAGAATAAGGAAGCCGGGGTCAGAGCAGACAGAGCGCCAGCCACCAGGCCAGAGAATGACCAGGCCTGAATTTGGGAGGAGTACCCTGCTTTTCAACAATTAAGATAAAAGCTCTTTAAAACTATGCTGACACAATGTACAATTTTCTGAGATTTCGCAATGCTAAGCATTAGATGCAACATCTTAGAATCTATCTAAGGTACCAAGGGGTCAGACGTGCCCATTGATTATTTATAACAAGATCACCCCCTACTCACCAGCCACCTTCATCTCTGGGAAATCCCATCGCTTTAGGAGAATTTAGGGAGCTTTTGTTATATGCTTGATGAAGTTAGAAGCCAGGGACGTGCAGAGGGAAAAACTGGGCTCTGAAGGTTCCCACAACCCAGCCCAGGGGACAACCACCTTCCCACCCAGAGAACTAGAAAACAATCCAGCCTCGGGTGCTAAAATGAGGGTCTCAGAAACGAGCCAGGGAAGCCGAGGGTAGGAGGGACGGAGGGGCTCATGCCAGGAAGAGGGGAAGGGCTTGGAGAAGGCATGGCCTTGGACTTGAACCTGGCAGGTGGAGGGAACCCCATCTCCACCCCATTCACTGTCACCCCCCAAGCCCGTGACACATCTGTGTGCGGGATGCTACCCTGTGTCAGGATCTTTCAGCAGGAAGCACCCCAGACACCCCCACACTCTGTTATCACCAGAAAGCACTGTCCTCAGTCTCTCCCTAAGAGACAGGGCATCTCACAATGACTTCTCCAACACAGACCATTCCAGACACACCCAAATCCAGCCAACACTGGTGCAGAGCAGTGACGCTCGACCCTGCTTCTTGTTCTCCCAGAACTGTATCCAAATCCCACCTTTGCTCTGAATAAACTACAGTGTCGGTGGGAAACACTATCAGTCTTATAGAATGTAAATGCCACAAAGGCTAACAAAACACTTACGTTTTTTAATTAACTACTTTTTAGCAGCCTTAAGGGAAGTGTTCTGGATATTACATCTCCCTAGACAGAACTTGAAACTAGAAATTCGAGTTACCAAGAAATCCCAGTTATTTAGAAATACTAGGACTCAACTTCACAGTGTGAGGGAACCGGTAAGCCCATACGCAGAGGCGGGGGAGGCATGGAGGGAGCTGAGGTGTGCAGAGCCCGAGCCCTCGCGGGGCGCCTCACAGGCTCCCCCGGACGCAGGGCGGCAGGACGTGTGATGCTGCGATTCAGGCTTGAGCTGTTCGGCTCTTCCTGCTTCATGAGTGACCACAGGTAACTCATGAGGAATTACATTATCGGCTCACAACTTCAAGTCTCAAATATCAGGGGAGGACACTCCTCCCCTCTGGTCACTTCTCGGCAGAAAAGGGACCTGCAGGTTCCTCTCGACCCCGACACCTGGGAGAGTCGCCTCCCCCTGTGGTTCTCAGCCTTGAGCAGATGCGAGGCCCCAGGGTCTCCTTCAACAGACCAGCCCCCACTTTCTAACGCAGTGCGGGGCGTGTCTCTGACAAGCCCTGGAGATGCTGATGCCGCCAGCCCGGGGACCATGCTCTGGGGACAACCGGCCCCTCTCAGCTAACTGGATGACATGTTGCAGCCGGGACAGGACGCCACGCCAGGTCCTCCCAGAGCCCCTGCCGCCCGGAGCCTGGGCTTCTCTGCCCCGCGGTTGGGACCCTTCCCCTCTCTGGGACCCTCCCCCTCCCTGGGACCCTCCCCCTCTCTATTTCTGCTCTAGTGGGTGGCCTGGGTTCAGGACTAGGGCAGGCGCTCCATTTGCTTGCTTGGCTGGGGGGCCAGTAGCAAAGCAGGGAAGACCCACGTGGAACACCTGCTGAGACAGGAAAGAGAGAGGGACACAGACGGTTCAACCAGTTCTCGTCAACAGGAGGCACAAAGAGGGAGCCGGGTTCCTGGGGAAGGTCTCGGGCAGGAGACCGGAGGGGTTGGTGTCTGCCAGCAGACAGGATACATCAAGTACACCAGGCAGAGCAAGGGCCAGGGTCACTGTGCTGGAGGCGCTGGAGCCCCAGAGGAGACGAGGCCATGGCCAAGACCAGCCCTGTGACCCAGCTGCCCAGAGAAGGCAAGTGTGGGGACGGGTCTGTGCCCATCATGGGGGAGCAGACACAGGGACAGATGCCCTGAAGAACCCTTCATTCCCAGGAGCCCCCTGGACCTCAGCGCCTGGACACTGCAGGTCTCCACACACGAGTGTTGAGGGCGGGTGTGGGATGGAGCCCTGATGCCCTTTGGAGCTGGGTCTCAGAGGATGAGGAGTCTAATGAGAATCTGTGCCCCAAGCCCCTCAGTCTGTGAGGACTCCCCCCACCACCGTGCCAGGGCAGAGCAGAGGATGCAGTCAGGAGGCCCAGCTGGAATCCTGCACCCACAGCACAGCCCAACCAGCAGGAGGAGGCCGACGGCAGTGCCTTAGGTCCATGGGGTTTGAAGGTCCAGAATCGGGACGCAGGGACCTGCTGTGTCCTGAAGGGGAGGAAGGCCACTACTCCTCAGCTCCCCAGGTGGTGATCTATGAGACCCCGGGAGAGTCCTGAGAGGCCTGGCCACACTCAAGGGCAGTCAGCGGCACAGCCTGGTCTGTGCACCCACCATGGCCTCTGGGAAAGCCGGAGCTGCAACCTCCGCTCCCGCTCCATGAGGTCTGGCCCTGGGGTGCCTCGCTGTCGACAGGGTGTGGGTTAGAGACAGCCGTTGATGCTCCCTCCTTTCCTGGACACTAACCCCGTCTCCCTCAGATGTCCAGGCCACCATCCCTGGGATCTGTGACTTGTGTCCTCCATGCCCTTGCACCATGGAATGTCATTCTTGGGAATTTTGAAAAACCTAGGAAGGATGCTCGATTTGAGGGAAAAGAGTCCGTAAAAGAGAGTGAGAAACTAGAAGGCGGCAGGGGGACTGAGAGTCCTGTACTGTCAGACAAGGCAGGAAAATATTTAAAGGCAGACGGAGAAGTAATGGGGCCAAAGTCACAGGGAGTAAGTTAGAGTCTGAAGGATCCATGGATTCGGCAATTAGGAGACCCGGTGAGCTTGGCCAAAGCAGTTTCAAAGACACTGCAAAGCATCGTCCAGGCTCACACGTGTTAACGAATGGACACAAAACACTGACAAGACAGAGGACCAGCACCCGTCATGTGCAAAGAGCTTTTACAAATATAAAAGAAAAGTGAACACTCCGATAGAAAAATGGAGGGAAAATAAAAACGTGAGCAGGATATTGACAAAAGAGGAAACGTGAAAGACCACCATGGCAGATACGCCGTGACCCCTCTAACAGGTGAGGAAACAAGCACAGAGTGGTGTAATGACTAACCATGGTTTTTGTGTGGATTAAATGAATCAACCCCTAGGAAGCGCTTAGAGCAGGGGACCCCAACCCCCGGGCCGCACAGCAGGAGGTGAGCAGCTGATGAGAGAGCTAAGCTCCATCCGCCGCTCCCCATGGCTCCCCATCACTCGTATCACCGCCTGAGCCATCCCCCGCAACCCCGTCCATGGAAAAATTGTCTCCCATGAAACCGGTCCCTGGTGCCAAAAATGTTGGGGACCGCTGGCTTAGAGTTTCACCGCCTGACGTGTTGTATGCACACAAAAACCCTTTGTTTATTTATTCACTCAGCTACTACCACTGAGTCCCAGGACGCCTGTGTGCCCTTGGTCACACTTGGCCTCACGTACTGCACATGGGTCTTCCCTCTGGGGCTCGGCGCCGTCTGGCTCCTGGCCTCTGACACAGGCCTCCCAGACGAGGGATCACACACTCTGTCCGTGAATGAACCTGCTGCTTCCACACAACATGGTATCGACCGGTGGGGGTCACGCCCTGGCTGTGGTTACCACACTGCACTTTTCTCTGCCTGACTACGCACCACATATCCATCCACCCCGTCAGTTACGGGCATCGGGTTGTCACCAGTCTGAGTCTGTTATGAAGAAAGCTGCTATGAACATTCTCGTGCGTGTCTTTTGTGGACCCGTTTACTCGTTTCTCGTAGTCATAGTTAGGAAGGCAATTGTGGGATCATAGGATGGGCATATTGTAAATTTAGTAATTATGGCTGAAGGATGTTCCCAGTGAAGGCTGAACCACTTTCTATTGCCACAGTGAAGGGTGGGAGGTGCTGCCACACCCCTGCCAGGAAGCAGAATTTTCAGTCTCCTGGGTCTCAGACACTCTGGTGAGTGTGAGCTCTCCCTCGTTGTGGGCGTAATTCACATTTTCTCCATAACTAGTGATCTTGACCACCTCCTCCTGCTCAGAGGCTTTGGGGATCCTCTTCTGTGAAATTCCTCTGCAATCAACTCTCAGATTTTAAATTGGCTTGGTTTTTGCTCATTGAGTTGTAGGGGGTCTTTACTGTGGATACAAATGAAGGGCTCCCGTGTTTTCACTTTCTTAATGCTGTCACCTGATGAATAGACGTCCCTAATTTTGATGATGTCCAGTTTTTAAATTATTTTTATATTTTTAATTACTTTTAGTATTTTTGTGTCCTCCTAAGAAATATTTGCCTCCTGAAGACCATGAAGATATATACAAGAAGAATTTCTAGAAGAAGGTGGTTAAATTTGACTTGACAAAGATGGGAGGAAGCAGTGGGAGACAAAATGAGTAAGGCGTCTTCTTTTCACTTTACTTATTTACTTTCTCACTCTTCCAATTAATTAATCACAGGAGGAAATATTGGTCTAAAAGATAACCACACTCCTAAACACTCTTAAAAACCAGAGTGTTTAGGAGAACACAGATTTTGCACAGGGGAAGCTGACCAAGGGAATTAAAAGCAGACTCTCTCTCATCTAAGAAAGAGAAGTACCCTGCACATAAAAATTCCCGGGAAAATGGACTGTCTCCATGCCCAGGATGCCAATTTTAAGGAAATGATTTACACAGGTCTTATAAAAAGATGTTCAATCGAAGGACATGAGTTCAAGTGACTTCTCCAGCCTGGCATAAACAACCACGCCTCCCGCCAAGGAAGCTCGGCCAGCCCAGGCCGTGACATTCCGATGTGGACGAGTCATGGTGATCAGCCCGGTTTCAGGATTTATACCAAATTCTGCCTCTGGACTTTCTTTTCTCTCCAAATCCCGGAGAATGCATTCTACTATGATTGTTTTGTTGTAAAAGGAGTGACTTGGATTTCTGGTGAGGAAAATCTGAACAGACAGTTAATGTTACTAAAAAGTTTCTGCTCTAATCACAGCCCACATTCCAGGGCAGAGAGAGCGAGTGATTGTTCTTCTCATTAAATCAAAATCAAACTGTCCCTGTTGTCAGATCCTTCCTCACCAAAAAGCAAAGATAAATGTATGAAGAGATCTTAGGGCATTTTAATATTGTCTTTGGGGAGATGCAAGACACTTCGAATCAAAACTGCTTTTTTTCTTTTTTCTTATTTTTCACTAATAGCATTTATTAGAAAAACACTTCAGAAAAGGAAGTCTCACTATGACATTAAAACATCTTTTTAAATATTAAAAACGCATACTATCAATGCATTCCCCACCTTTTAAATTAAAAAAAAAAGATTATTTTTTTCATATCATGTTAGATTACAACAAAGATGTAATTGTAAGATGTTCTTAACCTCCCTCTTTCCTGCTGTCACTTCTCACCGATGTCCCCACTTTTTACGATTAGGACTTTCTTCTCTTTTTTCCGTTCAACAAACCTGGTTTTAACTCTGCTGACTCTGTCACTCATTCTCGCGGCAGTAACTTGACTGAACCCCATGATGTGGCACGTGCCCGAGCCTGTGTCCGCAGGTGATTCACACGCTTCCTGCGCTTCACTAACCTGCATACGTCACTGGCCTGATCGTGAGTCCCTGTGCCGCTCTTCTGTCAAAGATGCCTCACTTCCCTCTTCCCGTCTGGCCTCCCCGTGCCAACAAGACGACGGTCCCCGTGGGAGCCTTGGCTGCTGCGCCTGAGCCTCCTGGCTCTCCTCACCTGCTCACCAGAGTCACTGCTGTCTGCTCACCGTCTCCCTCTCAGCCGCAACCTCTGCCACCTTCCTGGATAAGTCAGTGTCACAGGGACAGGCGCCCCAAGCCCGGTCGCCTCAGCCGAGCTGGCCTGCCAGCCCCCAGCAGCCCTCAGCCTCTCCTCTTCGAGACAGGCACGGTCCCTGGGGTCACCCAAAGTTCCACCTGTGTGGTCACGCGCTGAAGAGTGTTGGCTAACTGGTCCCAACTTCCCTCCTTCCTCCTGAACCGTGTGACGGCTCCGGTTTCATCGGCTCCTAAGAATTCTCACCATGGACAAGCTGTATAGTGCGGGCTCTCCAGAGAAGCAGAACGAACAGAGGATTGATCTATCATCTGTCATCTATCTGTCAATCTATCTACCTATCTATCATCTATCTATCATCTGTCATCTATCATCTACCTGTCTATCCACCTATTATCTATCTGTCTATCCATCTATCATCTATCTATCCATCTATCTATCTATCTATCTATCATCTATCCATCTATCATCTATCTGTCTATCCAGAGAGATTTACTTTAAGGAATTGGCTCACAAGACAGTGAGGGCTGGCAGGTCTGACATCTACGGGGAAGACCTGTGGACTAGAGGGCCAGAGAGGTATGGATGCTCAAGTCTTGAGTCCTGGAAACTCAGGCAAGGTTTCCCTTTACCATCTGGAGGCAGGATCCCTCCTTCTTTGGTGGATCTCAGACTTTTTGCTTAATGTCTTCAGCTTCTTGGAGAGGCCCACCCACCTTGTGCAGGGTCATCTGCTTGACTCAAAGTGGGCTGATTTAAATGCCAATGTCATATAACAATACCTTCACAGCTACCCCTAGATGGGGGCTTGACCGCACGCCAGACACCATGGCCCAGCCAAGTGGGCCCTAAAATTCACCATCACACCCGTGCTGGGTTCTTGCCAGTTATCACCCAGCTTAAAATCGAGGTCCTATCCCTCCTTCCAATGCCCTAAATAAGGTTTCCCCTACCTTTCATCTCACCCACTTGGAGAAAATCCACCCCTAGGTGAACCCAACTATTCACTTTCTTTTTTGCCTGCATCTGAGCAAACCGGCACTTCTGGGGAAAACGCACAGCACGGCGGACATCATGAACACCAGGCCTCAGCTGCTCACTGAGTCTCGTGGCCTCGTTCGCACCTTCCAGGCCTGCCCCCCCCCCGCTCACGGCAGCAGGCTGCTCTCTGCCCTGCAGGTCTACGGTTTTCAGCCCGCTCTGCTTTGCGTGCTGCAGCCCCCTCACCTCCTCCCAACCGAGTTCCCATCTGCGACGTGGGTACCTGCTCACCTAGCTGTGCCCCCTGCCCCCTGATTACTCCTCAGGCCTCAACCCCGCTTCTCCCCACAACTACCTGGAGGTAGCTCCTGTCAACATCCATTTTTCTCCGTATTTCTAAATCCCCAGTGCCCATGTCAGTGGGATGCTTCCCACTGCTGACCTCTTTGTTTTTCGGGACCCCCTGCCCCTTGGCATTTGGGCTCGACCTTCTACTTTCCTTCTGCTTATCTGTGTGGCTTTCCTTCTACTTATCTGGTTAGTGTTGTTTTCATTTGTTTCCCCAGTTATTCTAAAGGCTAATTTTCCTTTTTCAAGGACTTTCAGTTCCGTCATTGCCTGCGCCCGTGTCCCTCTGAACCTGCCCAGGGGTCTCATCCAGCCTGCAATGTAAACACCATCTACTTGTTGATGAGTAAAATACGTTCTCCCAAATCTTTCTTGAGAATCAAAGTGGACTGGATTTTCTTCTAAAATAGAAGAAAGCTTCTAGAAAAACAAAACAAAAACAAAAAATAACCACAACTGTCCTGCATAGATTCGCTTCAGGACCACAATGGAAAAGAGACATCACAGAAAACAAAACAAGAGAGACTATCACTCAGGACAAAACAGAGCTTTCAGTGCACTTTCCCTTGCTGTGCTGTGGCCCATCTCCCCACTTTCACCATTTGCAATCTTAGATTTTTTTAGGGGAGTGATGACAGGGTGCCTGGAAAATGCCTGTTTCGTGCCCTCTGTCAGTGAGACCAGGAAATGCCTTCTTCATCTCAGGGAAAAGGACAACACAAACAGCATTCACACAACAGCTGCCTATGTTGCAAGAAGTAGAGATGAGCATTTTTATGAGGACCACTCGATAAACCACAATAATGAAAATGCAAGTGTGTCCAGAAGGACCTCACACTGCTGCTGTGTTTACAGGCTGGTAGGACCCAGTAGAAATAAGCCTGGACCCCCAAGGCTGCTGGGCATGCAGCCGAGGCCCAGAAGTGGGGTCAGAGCCTTGGTGCGCCATGTGGAGTGAGGCTGGCCTCACACCCCCAGTTCTTCTGAGCTGCGATGCAGGGGAAGGACAGCAGTCTGAACTGTCTCCTTTCCTGGGGAAGATCAGGTGATGTTGGCCCCTGTTCATGGGCAAGGTCACAGCCCGGAACACTTTGCAAGCAGCACCCAGAGGCCGACTGCCAGGTGAGAGGCCTCAGCACAAAGATGTAGGACGTCTGCTGACAGTGAGAACCAGAGGGTGAGCGAGCAGCCAGAGCAAAGAGGGACCTGGTGCCATGGAGCTGCATGGCGGAGGGGCTGGCAGGGCCCACCGCAGGGAGCCGCCACCTTGGCTGTGCCCGGTGAGAGGCCTGGACGCTGGCCCAAGAAGCAGGACTGTCCTGGAGAGGGTTACAGCCACTCCCCATAAGTGAGGCTGAGCCAGCTCTCTCCTCCCAGCCAAGTGCTCACACCCAGGCTCTGTCAGCCGGCTCTGGCCCAACAGTGGGGTCCCTTGAGCCCAGCCGGAGAAGAGTGATATTAGAATAGCTTTGAACCTGGACCTTCAATCTGAACTCTTTTATTGACCAAAGGTGACCACAAGCAGGATGACACAGGGGCTGGAAAGGAGCTCCAGCCAAGCAGAGGCAGGATGGCCTTGGAAACACCTCACCTTAAACCCACTGGGCAGGGACCCCTGTCCACGCAGGGCTCGCTGTGTAGATGCAACGGAAGGAGCCAACCAGGCTGGAAGTGGTTCTCCCTCCGAAGCCACGTTGAAAGCCTCCTAAGGCCAACGAAAACCGGAATCTGGGAAATTCAGATTCATTTGGCAGATGTGTGGATGGAACAGTGTGGCTTCTCGGTTTAGGGAATAAAGCCTCTTACACATTAAATAATGTTTAAAATAGTCATCCAATGCCACAAATTTAAGTTATCCAAACATATGGATCAAATTTTCCTTAGAATTACCATGCTTCTAAAACTAAGCAAAAAAATGCCTGGCAAGACTACTGAAATTACTTTTCAAATGGTTTGTGTTTAATTAGAAATGTTTTCTGAATCCAAAAGATTCTCTCAGCCCACCCATCTCAACCAGACTAATCAGAGCTATTCTCACACAAACCTGAACAGCATTGCTGTCCTGTCATCCTGTAGTGATCAAAATTCCATGGATGGCTAAGAATTTCCAACAATACTTTTTGTCAAACTTCATCCTTTTCTTTCACATTTTCTTTTACAATTAAGTAACTTCAGAGATAACACACTCAATAGTCAACAAGGATTTTCTATTTTTATATTTAGTTTATTATATACTTATGATGATCAGAAAGATGATAAGGCTGCATTCTAGGTATAACTATTAAAACAATAACACCATTGTTACGTTTTAACCACAATACAGAATTTTAACTATAATACAGAATATTCTGGTGAGAATTGGCTGTCACTGCACTCAGTGTGGGAGTCTATCCCTGTCTGAGAAATAAATTATTATGTTGGATTTTGAGTGAAACTTGTTGTAAAACAAGTCAGTGTCTTACTTCATACTCACATTTTACAATCAGTCCCCAACATACAACCTTCAAGTTGGGAACTTTCAAAGATGCGCATTTGCGTCTGGTTCCAGCAAGGAACCAGAACCTGTGCCATCAGCGTCAGGCGTGAGTGAAATTGCAGCTTGCCCTCTGTCTCCTATTGCTGACGATCCTGCAGCTCCGCCATCTCCCACCTCCTCTCCCTCCTCCAGTCAGTAACTCCTCTTGCCTGTTCACTTGATGCCAGCCCCTGGATGCCAGTTGTGTACTGTACTGCTGTACTTTTCAAGGTACTGAGCTGTAAGATTAAAAATGTTTTATTTTTTGTGTTTGTTTTATTATGTTTTATTTGTGTGAAAAGTTTTGTAAACCTATTACATTACAGTACTATGTAGACAATTGTGCTAGTTGGGTACCTAGGCTAACTTTGCTGGATTTACAAGTGAACTGGACTTATGAACATGCTCTCAGAATGGAACTCATTCGTATGGAGGGGACTTGCTGCATTTTGGATCAAAAACAGTGAGACCCAGATAGATAGATAGATAGATAGATAGATAGATAGATAGATAGATAGGTAGATAGATAGAGAGAGACAGAGGGAGATGATCTATCTATTTATGCTTTGAAACAAACTGAAAAAAACACCAGATTTGAGGGGAGGGAGTGAAGGAAAATCTGTTATTGGAACTTATATTTAAGGTTCTAATTTTTAAAGGAGGATTTTCCAGTATTATTTTGTAATCAATTATAAATTTAAATTTACTGAAATTGACAGGAAAAAAGTCCTTCTGCAGACAAATCTTCTACCTTGTACCCAGGTGTGGTCAATATCTGGGTCCATGTCTAAATGGTAACTCTTCCATGTAAACATACCAGTTACATATGTAAGTATGGATGGCTGGATGGTTGTATCCACCTATTTGTACACATGTAGATGGATACATACACAGTGTGTGTATATGCATGTGCTTGTGTAGGTATCCTAAAATGTATGTGGGTGTGTGCCTGTATGTATATCCTCTATACATATACACGTATGTGTGAGCATGCCCAGCTTAGCCACAGGAAACTCAGCAGCCAGTACCCACTGGTGTGTGCAGAGGGGTGACATCACCTCCCCACTACCCCACTGAAAGCTCCCAGGAAAGATCAAGTCTCTGGGTTATGGTGACCTCAGCTTTCCTGAGATGCACAAGGGCCCCATGAGGAGAGCAGTAAGCAAGGCCTCTGGGCTCTGCAGTGTTTGCTAGGCTGTTTTACTTTTTCCTTTTCTCTTAATTGAAGTATAGTTAATTTACAATATTGTATAAGTTTCAGGCGTACAACACAGTGATTCAACACTTTTATAGATTATACTCCACTTAAAGTTATCACTAAATAATGGCTATATTTCCCTGTGCTGTACAATATATCCTCATTGCTTATCTATTTTATATCTAGTGGTTTGCACCTCTCAATCCCATCCTCCCAGCTTTCCCCTCTCCCCATTGGTAACTACTAGTTTGTTCTCTACATCTGTGAGTCTATTTCTGTTTTGTTATATACATTTTTTGCTTTATTTTTTAGATTCCACATATAAATGATATTATACAGTATTTGTCTTTCTCAGATTTATTTCACTAAGCAAAATATCCTCTAGGTCTATCCATGTTGCAAATGGAAGAATTTTGTTCTTTTTTATGGCTGAGTAATATTCCATTGCATGTATGTACCACATCTTCTTTACCTATTCATCTGCCAATGGACATTTAGGTTGCTTCCATGTCTTGGCAATTGCAAATAATGCTGCTATGAACATTGGGGTGCATATACCTTTTCAAATTAGTGTTTTCGTTTCTTTTGGATACATAACCAGGAGTGGAACTGCTGTATCATATGGTGGTTCTAGTTTTAGTTTTTTGAGAAAACTCCATACTATTTTCCACAGTGGCTGCACAAATTTACATTCCCACTAACAGTTTATGAGGGTTCCCTTTTCTCCACACCCTCACCAACATTTGTTATTTGTGGTCTTTTTTTTTTTTTGCGGTACACGGGCCTCTCACTGTTGTGGCCTCTCCCGCTGTGGAGCACAGGCTCCGGACGTGCAGGCTCAGCAGCCGTGGCTCACGGGCCCAGCCGCTCCGCAGCATGTGGGATCTTCCCAGACCAGGCCACGAACCTGTGTCCCCTGCATCGGCAGGTGGACTTTCAACCACTGCGCCACCAGGGAAGCCCTATTTGTGGTCTTTTTAATGATGGCCATTCTGACAGGTGTGAGGTGGTATCTCATTGTGGTTTTGATCTGCATTTCTCTGATGATTAGTGATGTTGAGCATCTTTTCATTTGCCTGTTGGCTATCTGTATGTCTTCTTTGGAACAATGTCTGTTCAGGTCTTCTGCCCAACTTAAATCAGATTGTTTCTTTTTTTTTGATGTTGAGTTATATGAGGTGTTTATATATTTTGGATATTAACCTCTTATCAGTCATATCATTTGCAAATATTTTCTCCCATTCAGTAGGTTGTCCTTGTTTTTTTGTCAATAGTTCCCTTTGCTGTGCAAAAACTCTTAAGTTTAATTAGGTCCCATTTGTATATTTTTGCTTTTGTTTCCTTTGCCTTAAGAGACATATCCAAAAAAATATTGCTACAATTTATTCAGTGAGTGTTCTGCCTATGTTTTCTTCTAGGATTTTTATGGTTTCAGGTCTTACATTTAGGTCTTTAATCCATTTTGAGTTTACTTTTGTATATGGTGTTAGAGAATGTTCTAATTTCATTCTTTTACATGTAGCTGTCAAGTTTTCCCAAAACCACTTATTGAAGAGACTGTCTTTTCTCCATTGTATATTCTTGCCTGCTTTGTTGTAGATTAACTGACCATAAATGCATGGATTTATTTCTGGGCTCTCTCTTCTGGACTCTCTACATTGATCTATGTGTCTATTTTAGGGCCAGTACCTTAGTGTTTTGATTACTGTAGCTTTGTAGTACAGTCTGAAGTCAGGGAAAATGATGCCTCCAGTTTTGTTTTTTTTTTAAATAATAGAAAAAATCTTTAAAAATATTTATTTTCATTTGATGCACAGAACTTGTTTAAACTTGGAAATTATATGCATTTAACCCATTATGCAAGATGGAATTTTTAAAATTGTTATTTTAATATACACAGGCAGGCCTCAATTAAGAATAAGTGAGATTCTAAAGCAACTCAGTTTTGTGAAAGTTATAACATATGAACACATTACCTTATTAGCACTCTCATACACAATATTAACATTTTCTTGTTTTGCCCACCAAAGGCTCTTTTTTTCAATAATGACCTTGAGCCATAGTTATGCACTGAGTGCTTTAAAACCTAAATAACGAGAATGAGTTTATTTCTATGAAAAAATACATTCATAAATTCAGCAAGAATCATCACAAATTCAAACTCTTTAGGCTCCTTAATCAGCTCTCCCTTCTGCTAAGCCCTAAAGCTTCTTTGGTGACCCTTTGTTCTAGGTTAAATCTTGGCTAGTAAAGTCAGATACAGAAGTTTTGGAAGAAAATGCAGGATTTTGAATGTAGGAGAAGACTGACAGAGAAAGGAAATATGAGTAGATGTTGTGACTAGATCTCTTTCATCTTTCTGAGAGTATCTCTTCCCTGACCTCTCTAATCACCCACTTCCTCTTCCTTTCCACTCCTCCTCCCAAAGAATGACCACCAGAGTTTCCATCTTGGTTACCAATATGCTCCTATTCATTTTAGAACTGTACTCAATGCAACTGTCATTGAGTTTTATTTAAAATTTCTTTCTGAATGCTATGTAATGGTCTTTAAATTTTGTTTTATTTCATCTTCTTTTATGATAAATAGCAGAGGAAATAAAAATAGTGTATGCTTTTAACACCTCTTTAATCAGAAAATCTGTGTATACAAAGTTATCAATTGTCTTTACAAAAAAATTATTTAATGCAATTTTATTGAGCATACAAGCAATTCTGGGCATTTCCCTATGGGGGTTTTGGCTAAACTCAGCTGTACTCCACATGCCCTTCATCTGTCTTTGGGGACTAGTAGGCTAGCACAGGGATATTCTTCTCATGGATTTTACTGTAGCACAGGATAGAAATCCCAACTGCACATGTGCTTTTCTAGCCATTGATCAACTTACTCTTACTAACATTCAATAGGCTAAAGTCAGTCATTTGCAAAAGTCAAGGTCAAGATGTGGAAAAATATATTCAACATTTTAAATGGGACAAACTGCAAAGTCAAATAATAGATTGTAGTGGCATGGATGAGTAAAATAGTGAGATCATTAATGTAATCTACCACAGTCCTTAGACACTAATATGCTGTGATGCCTCCAGTTTTGTTCTTTGTTTTTTCAAGACTGCTTTCATAATTCAGGGCCTTTTGTGGTTGCATATAAGTTTTAGAATTATTTGTTCTAGTTCTGTAAAAAATGCCAAGGGTATTTTGATAGGGATTGCATTAAATCTGTAGATTGCTTTGAGTAGTATGGACAGTTTAACAATATTATTTCTTTCAATCCAAGAACATGGGATATCTTTCCATTTCATTATGTTATTTTCAAATCCCTTCATCAGTGATTTACAGATTTCAGAGTATAGGTATTTCATGCCATTGGTTAAGGTTATTCCTCGGTGTTTTATTCTGTGTGATGCAATTTTTTTGAATTTTATTTTTTTATACAGCAGGTTCTTATTAATCATCAATTTTATACACATCAGTGTATACATGTCAATCCCAACAGCCAAATCCATCACACCATCATCCCCAACCCCCCGCGGCTTTCCCTGCTTGATGTCCATACGTTTGTTCTCTACGTCTGTGTCTCAACTTCTGCCCTGCAAACCAGTTCATCTGTACCATTTTTCTATGTTCCACATACATGCGTTAATATACGATATTTGTTTTTCTCTTACTTCACTCTGTATGACAGTCTCTAGATCCATCCACATCTCAACAAATGACCCAATTTCGTTCCTTTATATGGCTGAGTAATATTCCATTGTATATATGTACCACACCTTCTTTATCCATTCGTCTGTCGATGGGCATTTAGGTTGCCTCCATGACCTGGCTATTGTAAATAGAGCTGCAATGAACATTCGGGTGCATGTGTCTTTTTGAATTATGGTTTTCTTTGGGTATATGCCCAGTAGTGGGATTGCTAGATCATATGGTAATTCTATTTTTCGTTTTTTAAGGAGCCTCCATACTGTTCTCCATAGTGGCTGTATCAATTTACATTCCCACCAAGAGTGCAAGAGGGCTCCCTTTCCTCCACACCCTCTCCAGCATTTGTTGTTTGTAGATTTTCTCATGATGCCCACTCTAACTGCTGTGAGGTGATACCTCATTGCAGTTATGATTTGCATTTCTCTAATGATTAGTGATCTTGAGCAGATTATCATGTGCTTCTTGGCCATCTGTATGTCTTCTTTGGAGAAATGTCTATTTAGGTTTTCTGCCCACTTTTGGATTGGGTTGTTTGTTCTTTTACTATTGAGCTGCATGAGCTATTTATATATTTTGGAGATTAATCCTTTGTCCGTTGATTCATTTGCAAATATTTTCTCCCATTCTGAGGGTTGTCTTTTCATCTTGTTTATGGTTTCCGTTGCTGTGCAAAAGCTTTTAAGTTTCATTAGGTCCCGTTTGTTTATTTTTGTTTTTATTTCCATTACTCTAGGAGGTGGATCAAAAAAAATCTTGCTGTGATTTATGTCAAAGAGTGTTCTTCCTATGTTTTTCTCTACGAGTTTTATAGTGTCTGGTCTTACATTTAGGTCTCTAATCCATTTTGAGTTTATTTTTGTGTATGGTATTAGGGAGTGTTCTAATTTCATTCTTTCACATGTAGCTGTCCAGTTTTCCCAGCACCACTTATTGAAGAGACTGTCTTTTCTCCATTGTATATCCTTGCCTCCTTTGTCATAGATTAGTTGACCATAGTTGCGTGGGTTTATCTCTGGGCTTTCTATCTTGTTCCATTGATCTATGTTTCTGTTTCTGTGCCAGTACCAAATTGTCTTGATTACTGTGGCTTTGTAGTATAGTCTGAAGTCAGGGAGTCTGATTCCTCCAGCTCTGTTTTTTTCTCTCAAGACTGCTTTGGCTATTCAGGATCTTTTGTGTCTCCATACAAATTTTGAGATTTTTTTGTTCTAGTTCTGTAAAAAATGCCATTGGTAATTTGACAGGGATTGCATTGAATCTGTAGATTGCTTTGGGTAGTATAGTCATTTTCACAATATTGATTCTTCCAATCCAAGAACATGGTATATCTCTCCATTTGTTGGTATCATCTTTTATTTCTTTCATCAGTGTCTTATAGTTTTCTGCATACAGGTCTTTTGTCTCCCTAGGTAGGTTTATTCCTAGGTATTTTATTCTTTTTGTTGCAATGGTAAATGGGAGTGTTTCCTTAATTTCTCTTTCAGATTTTTCATCATTAGTGTATAGGAATGCAAGAAATTTCTGTGCATTAATTTTGTATCCTGCAACTTTACCAAATTCATTGATTAGCTCTACTAGTTTTCTGGTGGCATCTTTAGAATTCTCTATGTATAGTATCATGTCATCTGCAAACAGTGAGAGTTTTACTTCTTCTTTTCCAATTTGTATTCATTTTATTTCTTTTTCTTCTATGACTGCCATGGCAAGGACTTCCGAAACTATGTTGAATAATAGTGGTGAGAGTGGACATCCTCGTCTTGCTCCTGATCTTAGTGGAAATGGTTTCAGTTTTTCACCATTGAGAATGATGTTTGCTGTGGGTTTGTCGTATATGGCCTTTATTATGTTGAGGTAGGTTCCCTCTATGCCCACTTTCTGGAGAGTTTTTATCATAAATGGGTGTTGAACTTCGTCAAAAGCTTTTTCTGCATTTATTGAGATGATCGTATGGTTTTTATTCTTCAATTTGTTAATATGGTGTATCACATTGATTGATTTGTGTATATTGAAGATTTCTTGCATCCCTGGGATACATCCCACTTGATCATGGTGTATGTTCCTTTTAATGTGTTGTTGGATTCTGTTTGCTAGTATTTTATTGAGGATTTTTGCATCTATATTCATCAGTGATATTTGTCTGTAATTTTCTTTTTTTGTAGTATCTTTGTCTGGTTTTGGTATCAGGGTTATGGTGGCCTCATAGAATGAGTTTGGGAGTGTTCTTCCCTCTGCAAATTTTTGGAAGAGTTTGAGAAGGATGGGCGTTAGCTCTTCTCTAAATGTTTGATAGAATTCACCTGTGAAGCCATCTGGTCCTGGACTTTTGTTTGTTGGAAGATTTTTCATCACAGTTTCAATTTCAGTTCTTGTGATTGGTCTGTTCATATTTTCTATTTCTTCCTGGTTCAGTCTTGGAAGGTTATACCTTTCTAACAATTTGTCCATTTCTTCCAGGTTGTCCATTTTATTGGCATAGCATTGCTTGTAGTAGTCTCTTAGGATGCTTTGTATTTCTGCAGTGTCTGCTGTAACTTCTCCTTTTCCATTTCTAATGTTATTGATTTGAGTCCTCTCCCTCTTTTTCTTGATGAGTCTGGCTAATGGTTTATCAATTTTATTTATCTTCTCAAAGAACAAGCTTTTAGTTTTATTGATCTTTGCTATTGTTTTGTTTCTATTTCATTTATTTCTGCTCTGATCTTTATGATTTCTTTCCTTCTGCTAACTTTGGGTTTTGTTTGTTCTTCTTTCTCTAGTTCCTTTAGGTGTAAGGTTAGATTGTTTGAGATTTTTCTTGTTTCTTGAGGTAGGCTTGTATAGCTATAAACTTCCTTAGAACTGCTTTTGCTACATCCCATAGGTTTTGGATCATCGTGTTTTCATTGTCATTTGTCTCCAGGTATTTTTTGATTTCCTCTTTGATTTCTTCAGTGATCTCCTGGTTATTTAGTAATGTATTGTTTAGCCTCCATGTGTTTGTATTTTTTACGTTTTTTTCCCTGTAATTGATTTCTAATCTCATAGCTTTGTGGTCAGAAAAGATGCTTGATATGATTTCAATTTTCTTAAATTTACTGAGGCTTGATTTGTGACCCAAGATGTGATCTATCCTGGAGAATGTTCCATGCGCACTTGAGAAGAAAGTGTAATCTGCTGTTTTTGGATGGAATGTCCTATAAATATCAATTAAATCTATCTGGTCTATTGTGTCATTTAAAGCTTGCGTTTCCTTATTAATTGTCTGTTTGGATGACCTGTCCATTGGTGTAAGTGAGGTGTTAAAGTCCCCCACTATTATTGTGTTACTGTTAATTTCCTATTTTATAGCTGTTAGCAGTTGCCTTATGTATTGAGGTGCTCCTATTTTGGGTGCATATGTATTTCTGATTGTCATGTCTTCTTCTTGGATTGATCCCTTGATCATTATGTAGTGTCCTTCCTTTTCTCTTGTCACATTCTTTATTTTAAAGTCTATTTTAATTGATATGAGTATTGCTACTCCAGCTTTCTTTTGATTTCTATTTGCATGGAATATCTTTTTCCATCCCCTCACTTTCAGTCTATGTGTCCCTAGGTCTGATGTGGGTCTCTTGTAGACATCATATATATAGGTCTTGCTTTTGTATCCATTCAGCAAGCCTCTGTCTTTTGGTTGGAGCATTTAATCCATTCACATTTAAGGTAATTATTGATATGTATGTTCCTATGACCATATTCTTAATTGTTTTGGGTTTGTTTTTGTAGGTCCTTTTCTTCTCTTGTGTTTCCCACTTAGAGAAGTTCCTTTAGCATTTGTTGTAGAGCTGGTTTGGTGGTGCTGAATTCTCTTAGCTTTTGCTTGTCCGTAAAGCTTTTGATTTCTCCATCGAATATGAATGAGATCTTTCCCGGGTAGAGTAATCTTGGATGTAGTTTCTTCCCTTCCATCACTTTAAGTATATCATGCCATCAAGCCTTTCTGGCTTGTAGACTTTCTGCTGAGAAATCAGCTGTTAACCTTAGGGGAGTTCCCTTGTATGTTATTTGTCATTTTTCCCTTGCTGCTTTCAATAATTTTCCTTCGTTTTTAATTTTTGCCAATTTGATTACTATATGTCTCAGCATGTTTCTCCTTGTGTTTATCCTCTATGGGACTCACTGTGCTTCCTGGACTTGGGTGGCTATTTCCTTTCCCATATTAGGGAATTTTTCAACTACAATCCCTTCAAATATTTTCTCTGGTCCTTTCTCTCTCTCTTCTCCTTCTGGGACCCCTCTAATGCGAATGTTGTTGCGTTTTATGTTGTCCCAGAGGTCTCTTAGGCTGTCTTCATTTCTTTTCATTCTTTTTTCTTTATTCTGTTCTGTGGCAGTGAATTCCACCATTCTGTCTTCCAGGTCACTTATCCATTCTTTTGTCTCAGTTATTCTGCTATTGATTCCTTCTAGAGTAGTTTTCATTTCAGTTATTGTATTGTTCATCTCTGTTTGTTTGTTCCTTAATTCTTCTAAGTCTTTGTTAAATATTTCTTGCATCTTCTTGATCTTTGCCTCTATTCTTTTTCCAAGGTCCTGTATCATCTTCACTATCATTATTCTGAATTCTTTTTCTGGAAGGTTGCCTATCTCCACTTCATTTAGTTGTTTTTCTGGGGTTTTATCTTGTTCCTTCATCTGATACATAGCCCTCTGCTTTTTCATCTTGTCTACCTTTCTGTGAATGTGGTTTTTGTTCCACAGGTTGCAGGACTGTAGTTCTTCTTGCTTCTGCTGTCTGCCCTCTGGTGGATTAGGCTATCTAAGAGGCTTGTGCAAGTTTCCTGATGGGAGAGACTGGTCCAAAGATATAATTATCACTTCCAATGAGGAGGAACTCACATCTTCACAATCCTAGGTTCTGCATGGTTAGGCGTCCTGATTCCTCAAACTTCATTGACACTTCCAGAGCACTGAGGTATTATCCAGTAGAACATCACACTGAGGGCACCTTGGTATCCTGCTAGTGTTGGAGGGTCTCCTGCAGAGGCGGGGGTGGCCGTGCGGACAAGGACACTGGCAGCAGAAGTTCTGGGAAGTACTCTTTTGCGTGAGCCCTCCCAGAGTCTGCCATTAGCCCCACGAAAGAGCCAACTGGGCTCCAGTTTTGGGTTGCCTCCTGTGTGATGCAATTTTAAAGGGGATTGTTTCCTTCCTTTCTCTTTCTGATAGTTTATTGTTAGTGCATAGGAAAGCAACAGATTGCTATGTATTAATCTTGTATCCTGCAACTTTACTGAATTCTTTTATTAGTTCTAATAGTTTTCTGGTGAAGCCTTTAGGGTTTTCTGTATATAGTTATCATGTCATCTGCAAATAGTGACAGTTTTATTTCTTTCCTTCCAATCTGGATGCCTTCTAATTCCTTTTCTTGTCTGATTACTGTGGCTAGGACTTCCAAGAAAAAGAAGAGCAAACAAACCCCAAAATCAGCAGAAGGAAGGAAACAATAAAGATCAGAGAGGAAATAGATAAAATAGAGACAAAAAAATAGAAAGGGTCGATGAAACCAAGAGCTGTTTTCTTGAAAAGATAAATAAAATTCATAAACCTGTAGCCAGGCTCATGAAGAAGAAAAGAGAGAACCTAAATAAACAAAATAAGAAACAAAAGAGGTGAAATAAAAAACAATATCACAAAGGCAGAAAAATCGTAAGAGAATTCTACAAACAGTTATCTGCCAACAAATTGAACAGCCTAGAAGAAATGGACAAATTTCTAGAATCATATAACCTTCCAAAACTAAATCAGGAAGAAACTGACCATCTGAACAGATGAAACACTAGTAGTGAAATGAATTTGTTATAATAGAAAAAAAAAAAAAAACCTGCAAACAAAAGTCCAGAACCAGACAGCTTCACAGGGGAACTCTACCAAATGTATAAAGAAGAGCTAATACCTATCCTCAAACTACTCCAAAACATTGAAGAGGATGGAACACTCCCAAATTCATTCTATGAGTCCACCATTACCCTGATACCAAAACAAAACAAAGACACTCCAAAAAAAATTAAATTACAGGCCAATATCTCTGAGGAATATACATGCAAAAATCATCAACAAAATATTAGCAAACTGAATTCAACAATATATAAAAAGAATCATGCAACCTGATCAAGTGGGATTTATTCCAGGGATTCAAAGATGGCTCAATATTCACAAATCAATCAATACGATACACCACATTAACAAAAGAAAGGCTAAAAATCACATGATCATCTCAATAGTCTCAGAAAAAGCATCTGACAAAAATCCAACATCCATTCATGATTTAAAACTCTCATCAAAGTGGGTACAGAGGGAACATATATTAGCATCAACAAACCCACAGACAACATCATACTCAATGGTGAAAAGCTGAAAGACTTTCTGCTAAATTCAGGAACAAGACAAGGATGCCTACCCTTGCTAGGCTGTTTTATGACCAGGCAGAACGTGGGCCGAGCTGTGTCCTCTGCTCAAGCTGACCTTCCTCAAGCTGCAGGTCGAAGCAGATCACCTTTTAGGGTGAGCAAGTGTCATCTGCCGATCCAGAGTGTGGTATGTGGGGAAGAGCAGAGCCCTCATCTCCCAGTCAAGCAAACCAGACAAAGTTCTAGCCCAGTGCACTGCCAGAGGGGTGGAAAGGGTAGAATCAGGGCTGCAGGGATATAGAGTGGGTGCTCAGCTGTCATCTGGGGTCCGCCGCACACCTCCCCCACGCAGTGTATCCCATTTTCTTTCCCTTGCATATTTTTTGTTTATCCATTCATTTTACTGGAGCATAATATCCACTAGCTTCTTGAGAAATGGTGCCTGGGCAACAAAGTTTTTAAGACTTGCATGTCTTAAAATGTTTTTCTTCTATCCTGACATTTGATGGATAACTTTATTGGGTGTGGAATTTCATGTTAGAAATTAATTTCCTTCAGAATCATGAAGCCGTTTTCTCATTTTCTTCTTACTCCCAGGTGTTTCTTTTGTGAAGCCCAAAACCTTTGTGCCTGCCTGTTTTTTCTTCGTGATCCAGTGTCTTCCTCTTGTTCCCAGGTGTTCTGAAGTTTCACTGTACGTGCATCAGTGTGGTTCTGTTTCCATCCATTGTGTTGGGCCCTTGGTGAAATCTTTACATCCGGCAACTCACATCTCACTGGCCTGGAAAATTATTTTGTTGTTATTTTTTGTTTGTTTGTTTTCCTTATTTTCCCTTTCTATAACTCCTTTGGTTTGGATGTTGAATCTTCCGGGCTGAACTTGTAATATTCTAATATTTTCTTTTATATATTCTATCTTTTGTGATTTTTTTAATCTTTCAAATCTTCTAGTGAGTTTTTAATTTCTACTAGCAATAAAAAGCATTTTTTTCCTGAGTTGTTCTTTTTTCTGAATGTTCCTTTTCTATAATACCCTGTTCTTGGTTCAATGTTTTCTTTTCTCTCTGAGGATGTTAATGACAAGTTTCCTTTTCTTCTATCAGCATAATTCCTGCTCCTTCCAGGTTGTGTTTCTCTACCTGTGCTTTTAGGTCTTGTCTCTCATGCTAAGGCTTCCCCTCAGTGCCATTCCATCCTGTTGTCTGTTCATGATGAGGACCAGGGGATGGAAAAGCTGGTTGGAAGCTCAGAGGGAACGACTGGCAGTTGTTATGTCTGAATTTATTGTGGGATATCTGGTTGAGCCACTTGTCAGGAAGCACCTGATATCTATTATTCCAGTTCTGTAGAGGCTGGTGGGTAGGAAGTCTTCTAATTTCCTGCTTGTACATACTGGCTGCCAACCTAGGGAGGCTGGGGGAGGAGGAATCCCTGCCCACAACCCTCAATATGCAAGTGAGAACTGAGTTATGTTTACAGAACAGCAATCAGGCCCTCAGTAGAACCTGGAATCCCTTAAACATCGCAGGTTTCTGCCAAGGGAAGGTTGGGGCAGATGCCCAAATACACAGACTGGAGAGAGGGATGTAGAGCACCCTTTGAATTTCTTTTCAAACCATCTTCCCCATCTTGCTTTGTTTCTAGCTCCACCCTTAGTCCCTGATTCCAGAGGTGTTTGATGCTGCCCTGCCTGAGGGTTTTGAGGATTCCGTCCCATAACTCAGGTTGGTCTCAGCTTCTCCCACTGCTGCCTCGGGGTTCTTTTGTATCTGCTAAATCAGTTAGCAATAATCCAACTTCGGGCTTCCCTGGTGGCGCAGTGGTTGAGAGTCCGCCTGCCGATGCAGGAGACACGGGTTTGTGCCCCGGTCCGGGAAGATCCCACATGCCGCAGAGTGGCTGAGCCTGTGAGCCATGGCCGCTGAGCCTGTGCGTCTGGAGCCTGTGCTCCGCAACGGAAGAGACCACAACAGTGAGAGGCCCGCGTACCGCAAAAATAATAATAATAATCCAACTTCTCTCCATCTTCCAAAACTTTATTGCTATTTTATTCCACTCCTCTATATCTCATCCTTGTGGCTTTTTCAACAGAATTATCGTGTCTTAGTTTGGTGTATTTTTGCAAGAGAATGAGATGTGAGATGATGTGCATTTACAACTAATCACCTCTAAGCTATAAACTGCTAAGTTCCTTCCAAATTCAAACTTTTACATACAACTCAACATATCTGGAGATTATTTTGGTATATAATAGAGATAATATTCCAACCTGATACAAACAAAACTTGACCTTCCCAAACCCCAGCTTTTACAACATTCACCCTTTCCCACACTAGAGCATGATGCTGCCATTATTATAAATTAAGTTCTTACGTCTGTTTAGGGCAATTTTAAGATTATGTATCCTTTCCTATTGATCTATATATAAGTCAATTATCACACCAGAGCATCCAAAACACTCAAACACATATGCAGGCTCACACGGGCACACACACGTTCACACATGCACACACAGGGGCACACATGTTCATGTGCTCACACACACTCTTACACACATGCACATGTTCACAGATGCACACACGCTCGATGACTTGGTGTTTCCTCGGGTAACTGTTTCCAGGAAGAAAGGGAGGAAGGCAAGGGCAGGTGGTAGGAAGAGCCTCCTGTACCCAGAAGGCAGTGCCGACACGCAGCATCACGTGACCTGCTCTCGGGAGTCGTCCTGGTTTCTGATGGTGAGCAGACATCTCTCAAGTACGGAAGAAACACAGTGCGGATGGACTACCAACTAGCTGTTCTCACGTTAGCCTACGGCTGCAGCTGAGCAGTTTGTGGAAACTCGCCCAAGATTTTGGGTATTGAAAGCATTTGCAACACGTGGCATATTTGGGCAAACACTCCAAGCCCAAACTCAGCACTTTATCAATGTTGTTCAAGCACAGGCTTTGCCAAACAAACAATAGATAAATACATACATAAAAGGTAAATATTAAGACAATTTCTTCTGATTAGACAAACCCAAAGATTCATGTTGCTAATGTAGAAATGCTTCTAGTCATGATTAGCTGTAATATCTTTTATGGTTTTCTTTGGATCAGAGAGGAGAAAAGAAAACACAAAAGGAACAGGAAATTTAAAATTATTTCCTACGGTCTAGGAGGAAGAAATTGCCTATGGCTGAGTTGGAGAGAAACTTCTGAAAACTGGATTTATTCTGCCAGAAAGGGCTTTTGATTCTAAGCTGTCCTAAAGATACAGACAATTCAGTTAAGCATGCAACTCAAAGCAATGATTCAGGATGAGTTGGAAAGAGGCCTTCTGGTAAAGGTTAAGATATATGATTAAAAAGTAATTTAAAATAGTTAAGACCATGAAGAGTTTGGACTGGAAGTCGGGAAATTTGAGTTTTAGCCCCAGAATCTGCTTTTAATTAGTTCTGTAACTTAGGGAATTAACTTCTCTTTCAAAGCCTTGGCTTCCTCACCTAAAACGCAGAAGCCAATGCATACAGTCACCAAGGCCTCTTACAGCCCTAAATCTCCCTGAGGGAAATTTCAGCCAGGACGCCACTGACACACTGGCAACTGAGAATAGGGTGGTCCCTGGGGTGAATCACGGCTGTGGGACACGGGACATGAGGTGAGCACATTCTTCTCAACCAAAGCCTCATGGAGTCTTTCCTTCATGCGTCTAAGAGCTTCCAAAACGCAAAGAGACAGACAGTCCCATTTTACATTTTTTAATTTTTGAGAGAAAGACAGAGAGGCAGAGTGATGACTACCCCACCTCTCCCCCAAGTGCAATGGAAGCCTGGGCCCTCCTGGGGTCCCACGTGAGGCTCGGAGACCCTCCCACCATGCATCACCTCATCCCACCCCCAAGAATGAAAGGGGGGTGCTCAGAGTGTGAGGAGAGTGCTGGAGGGAGTCCAGATTTTATCAACTGTGAGCCCAAACCCAGTCCACAGGAACGTGCCTGTGAATTTCTAACATCCCATATTTACCAAAAAGTGTAAAGGTCATAGCAGGTAGGGGCATTGGTTGTAAGAAGTAGCAACCCACTTGTCCTGGCATAAAAAAAGGGGGCCTTTATTATAAGAATATGAGGTGATGCCTGACATCAAAGGAGGAGTGGAGCTGGGCCATGTGCACAGATCACTCTGTTCCCTGCATGGACCACTCCTCTGTTCCCTGCACAGGCAGACTCCGTCATTTGCTTCTCTTGCCCATGTGGGAGTTGGCAGCCACCACTGCTCCAAGGTTCCTCGTCAGTCCTGAGTGTCAGTTCCTGGTTTACAGGACGTGTGATCTGATGGGCCCACTTAGGTCAGAAGGTCATCCAACCAGCTGTAGCCCAGGGGAGGGGGACCAACCCTGTGCCTGAGGTGGGAAGTTCCCAGAACCATGAAGCTTACAGGCCCAAGAAGTCCTCCTGCAGAGAGGCTGCCGCCTGGAGCGAGGAGCACATGGCATTTTAGTCTTGAGGGGAAAATTCAGAGTTGCTCTTTTGAAAACGTTTTCCCTGTTTAGAAGTATTTTTCTTTCCACCAGGAAATCAGTATGATGAGCAGGAAAAACAATTCACCTAAACGTAGTCCTGTAAGTAAATCTTTATCCCAAATGTTTGGCCACTCCAAGATTGTGTCATCTGTTCATAAAACTATTTCGCATGTTTGCTTTGGGGACCAGCCTGTGCTGAATCGGTGTCAAACGACTGGGACAGGCTGTGTGGTGACCGACGGCCGGGAGCAGGCCAAACTCAGCCTTCCAGTCAGGCCACAGGCCAAGGTTGCAGCGCTGGATGGTGGCTGTCACATCCCTCGGGAACCCGGATTCTGGCTCCCACAGTGCAGGCCCACTGGGGTCACGACCTGAAGGCGGACAAGAACGGAAAGGGATAGCCATTTCTCCCCTGGGTGGCAGGGCGGTCAGCCAGCAGCCTTGGGTCCAGAGCTGGAGCCCGAGGTGAGCAGCGGGGCTTGGGCCCGCAGACGGGGCTGTGACGGCGGGTTACGGCCCAGTGGAAAGGAAGCTCCTTGCTACATCAGCATACAGTCTGCTCCTGAAAAGACATTGTTTCCGCGTGGGATGGGGAGAGACCCCGTCTGCAGGAGGCCTGGGGCACGGAGGCGGGTCCCTCTCCTTTTCCCACGCCCAGCCTGGGGCCTGGAGGACAGCTGTGGCCCAGCAGCCCCTCCTCTCTGGACCTCTGCTGTTTCCCCTGGGGAGGCTCCCAGGCCCAGGAGTAGCACAGACCACGCGGATGGACATGGGGCACCTGTGGACCCCCCTTTGTGCTTCTTCTCCATCGGGCCACCCAGGCCACCTGCTGGGGCCACGTCCCCATGCCCACTGCCCAGCAGACTCTCACTGGCACAACCCAGGCGTTTCCCTAACACGCTTGTGTGTTTTCTGAGATGTGGTGTTAACCTCGTAAATGTCTGGATGAAAGTTCGAATAAACAAATAAAATCACCCGTTGTCCTTGATCCCATGTGGACTGGACTGTTCTAGCTGAGCCATGAGCCTGTCTCTGGAGTGTCTGTAAGCATGTTTGATGGCTGCATGGGTCCACCTTCTGTGCTTCTCCACGTGGAAGCACCAAGCTCATCCAATGAAAGGATCACTTTTAAATCTGACGTTGGCTGTGATCAAGGACTCTACAGAGAACACGGTCTAGTCAGTGAAGACAGTGTGTGAATAGCTGGGTCTCCCATGTCCTCAATGCACGCCTGTAGTGGGACCACATTTAGTACTTCGTTATTTCCCGACCTTAACAAGACGTTAGGAGTGATGGATAAAGGAACTGAGGATTCCAGTTAAGGGGGGAGGTTAAGGGGGTGAATTCAAAGGATGTACCAGCTGCAGTCGTAATTGATTCTCCTCCCCCATGTTTCCTCTCTGCCTGGGCTGGTTCCTCTCTTCTTTCCCCTGCCCCACCTCCCTCTGAGATCCCCCTTTATAACCTAGCAGGTCAGCTGCATAAACCACACTCTGCAACCCGGCCTAACAGACTAGCTTTATGTTTCCCTCAGGCAAGCCCCTCAGCCGGTGGGTGTTATCTCACTAGGTGTGTGCTGAGCGTGTTCAAGAACCTGGTTCCTTTCTGTGTCGGGAAAAAAGTCACCATTGCCACCCTTGTGGGTCTTACTCAGCAAGACAGCCTTGCTTTCTGAGACCAGCAATTACGCTCCGTCTGAACAAATGAAGTCAGCGCCCAGAAGGGCCGCATCCCGGTTCACCTGGTCAGTCACTGGGGCTCACAAACCTGCCCAGAAAAAACCCACCAGATCCTCGGAACCACAGCCACTTCTCAGTTTTTCTGCCATCTCCCGGCTGGGTTCTGTCTTCTGACATGAGATATTCCCTGTCCCCAAAATATTTCCTAATATCTCCTCAACCCAAGAAAGTTCAAACACTCTACATTCAGATATCCATTCCAATGCATTTTAAAACCTTTCTGCCTATCACACAATTATTGTAGCTGAGCTAAGCGACAAAGTCTAGCATTTACAAATCATGTCCAATGTGGGCTCTTTTGTCAATTAATCTATTCAGCTGTTTTTCTGTAACTAAGTTTTCTCTCTGATTGTAGATAATGTCTTTCCAGGTATCAGGTGGTGCCAGTGCATTCCTTACACACTGCCTTACGGTCCTGCAAAGAAATTCTGTTTACATTATTACTTAGTGAGAACTAAGAGTTTGCTTGGTCATTATTTCTTCTTTGGTCATGAAAAATGTGTGAATTATAAAGCCTACCTTTCCCAAAAGCATACCTTTCCAAAACGTTGCCAAAATCTTGTTTTTTCTCTGATAGTGACTTTCTAAGTCACTTATTTTGGGGGGAAAGGGATGGAGAAAAGTACATTTTTTCCTTTTAATAGGGACCCTTAATATTTAATGGGAAACAATGATCCTAGTTCAACTTTTGCGTTATGCCTAAGCCTAGTAAATATCATCATAATATACATAAAAGTAATAATGAATGATGCCATCTTAAGTACCAAAGTAAATTCCTTCCCTTCAACGACCTGTGAACAAATAGATGAGGGGCAGGGAGATGGATCAGGTCAACTGTGTGTCGACCCCACTCCTGTGGGGGAGGGCCCCCTCTGCCGCCCCCGAGCTGCCCACAGCCTGCTCCAGGCTCCCAGGCACCCCGGGAGAAGGTCCTGTGTGAGGAGGGGGGGCTGGACCCCCGATGCTGCCCCATCAAGGTCAAGGTGAGCCGGCAGACAGCCACAGAGAGGCAGCCTGCCCCGGTACCTGGCCATTCCAGAGAGAGCTAGAGAGACAGAGAGAGAGGGAAAGAGAAAAGGAAGGATGGAAGGACAGGAGGAGGCGGGGCTGCGGCCTCGCTCTGCCTGCCGGATCTCACGCCAATTTCTCGTAGTGACTCCAATCCAGACTCATTACCCGAAGGGAACCCTGGACCCAGCTTGGAGGAGCTGACACCACACAAGGCTTCAAAACACCCTTGAACCCAGAGTCAGCCCAGCGACTCCCTTTGTTCACGTCCCCCCAAGCACACAGCGGCTGCTGGGACGATGGAATACAGGAGCCGGCACACGACCGGCCAGGACAGCTGCCCCAGGGTCACGAGGCCAGGTGCCACGCCCTGCCGCATAACCTCTTGTCCTTGCTGACCTGGTGGTCACGTGTATTTCCCAATTCCAAGAATAGTAAGAGATTGCTCTGTCCCCTGATGTTTCACCAACAGTGGAGGGTCAACATCTTTCTGTGACTGACACACGTGAGCTCACCCACAGGTGGACCCACCCAGCCCCATTCTCGGGCTCCCACCTCCCGGTCAGCGGGGTAACAAGATGCAGTTCCATTCTGTGTCCTCTCACTCCTGGAGGCGGGCCTGCTTAGCCAGAGGTTTCAGATCAGACGTGTGGGGCTCAGGCTGAGGGCGCTCTGTCCCCGGGCCGCGTCTGTGACCACGGGCCCTTCTGTCCACAGCACGAGGCTGGATGCCTGCCGAGGGGTTATCATGAAGCTTGACGGCCCGTCACTCTGAAAGCACGCTGCACCAGGCTACGCCCCACGTGCGTGTTCAGTCTCTGCATCCTACTCGGCCCTCGTGACCGGGGAAGGAAGAGGCACCCACCACGGGCTGCATGCTGTGCATCCTGAGGTAAACGTGTTGCCACGTGTTCCTTCGTGTTCTTCCTCGCGTGTGTCTTCTCTAGCGATGACCTCGTCCAGGGTCAAGTTTGATCTTTTTATGGCGATGTCAGTTGTTTTCTGCCTTCTTTGTTAAACTTCTCCCTATAAATACTCTTACCAGCCTGTCCTTGGTGTTTCACTGTTTCACGTGAACACTTGGGATTCGTACGTATTCAAGCCTAAATCATTCCCTTGATCACATGACTGACCGTGTCAGACATAGGACAGCCTTTCCCACCCATGACTGTATGAACGGTAACCTGTCCTTTCTTCTCTACTTCGTGGTTAATGTGCTAACATTTACATTTCTGATCCCCATGGAATTTAGTCTATGAGGTTTAAAGCAGAATTCTAGTTTTATTTTACTACCAACAGTTTAGCCATTATTTCCTGCTGTGCTTTTGTGAAAATAAACCCTTCTTCATTCACTGAGCTGAGGTGTCACTTTAATTTTACACCAAATCCCCACATATTCTGGAGTATCTTTCTAGACTTGTATTCTGTTCAGTCTCTGTTGCTTTGGTGGGACCTTACAGCTTTAACTAAGCCCTCCTTAAAGTGTGTGACAGTGTAGCACGGCCCTCACATCCTTCCATTTCAGGTTACTTTTGAAAAGTTTAGCATGTTTATTCTTCCCAATGAGCTGTAGATTAATTTTGTCACTGTCTCCTAAAATTGCATTAGGGATTTTCTTTGAACTGTATAAAAATGTTACAGGTTCCTTTTAAAAATGTAAATCTTTAAAATATTTTATGTCTTCTCCATTTATCCAGATCTTCTTGATGAAAATTTTAATATTTTCTTCATAAAAGAACTTTACCCTAGCACAGTCATCCCTAGGAATTTTTCATTGTTACTGTGAATAGAATCGTTTTTATTACATCTTATGGTCACACAAGTCTCTTCAGTTTTCAGGCAGCTAGTATTGTTTTCAGTGTTGACAGCCCTGTTTCTCTTCTCCCCTGTACACACACACCACCTGCTTCCTTCTCTTGCCTCTCGCTTTCTCTAAACCAGTCCTGCCATTATTCCGAGTTCACTGCTCCCAGGGCCAAAACGGCGACTGCAACATCATCTGTGGGGTTCAGACTAATGTCCCCTATCAAGACGGAAAGCTGTCTTTATAATTTTAATGAATTATGAGTTTCAATTTTATTAAATGTTCCTTTGGCTGCTGTCAAGATAATCATAGGCTGTGAATTCTATAAATACATTTTTAAATAACAAACACCTTTTTTCCTGGAATAAGACCAGCTTTGTCTTAATGTATTAATGTTTATTTATTAATATAGATCAACTGGATTTATGTATTAGTACCTCTGCTGTCTTCCCACCGAAGAGCGGCTGGGTGGGCAGGCCCAGTCAGAACATGCTTCTGTCGTTAGCTGACCGCGTCATTCCTTTATCTCCTAGGATTTACTGTTGCAGAGAGGTCTGCCAGATTTTTGTAATCTGTCTTTAATTAGCTTGCTCTCTCAGAATGCTGAAAACATTTTTTTTCTTCTTTTAAAAATCTTTGGCCATGTATGTTTACTGTAAGTGTTCTTTTATCAACTTTGGAGAAGCTTCTTCTCCATCCAGGAACAGGCACCTGAGCTGTCCCTCTGTCACCATGTCCCGTGTTGGGCTCAGCATCACTCACCTCTGGGTCTCCCGTCCCCTCCGGTGTTTGTCCTCCTGTTCAGCCTGAAGGAGATGCTCCAGTGCATCTCCCACATCACTGGTTCTCGACATCATTCATTATGCTTCATTAATTATGCCTGTACTGCCTCCCATTTGCATTATAAATCAGGCCAATATTAGTTTTATTCCAAACCTCCCTTTTATTATTTAGCTCCATTTACATCTCAGTACGTTTCTTTGTTTTTAGCTGATGTATCGTTTTATATTTTGTTAATAATTTAAAATACTCCTTTGAAATAATTTTCTGCATTTTGGAGAACATCAAAATCATACTTTCCCTCTATGCCTTAAATATTTTAGCTGTAAAAGTATTTTTATTTAGACTTTTTAATAATAGGCTCCACATTCTACTGGGTATTTTTTTTCCCTCTTTATACCTTTATAAACAAGATAACTGTTTGCAACTCATGCTGTCACAGCAAGAATAAGTACATCTCTCTTGGTCTCTCTGTCCATTGATATAATGACTAAAATCATTTTTCAAAAATAACAAGAGAAAGTAAGGTACCCAGCTACTAGTCTTTGCAATTCTCTATGATCCTTTACAGTTCTTAGCTTACTTTGTACATTGAAAACATTACCCAGGATGTACACCCAGATGCCTTCCACCAATTCACGTCTATACGTTTACCTCCCAGAATATAGTGGGTCACCATTGGTTTTCCTGTAGTTTACCTCAACTTATTTCCTAATATCTGTAGCAGTATATCATTTTAAGAAAATTATAAAAGAAAGGGAAGAGAAGAAAGTCATATGCACTTCAGAATTCTGCCTCACAAGCAGTTTTAAAGGCATTAAGGGTATGAATTACTATCTACTGCTACACAACAAATTACCCTAAAGCTTAGTGACCTAAACAGCAGACATTAGTTACCTCACAGTTTCTGTGCGTCAGGAATCTGTGCAGAGTTTATCTGGAGGCCTCTGGTTCAAGGTCTTTCATGAGGTTGTAGTCAAACAGCCAGCCAGGGCTGTGGTCTCATCTGAAAGCTGGATGGGGAGGGGTCCACTTGCACTCACATGGCCTTGGCAGGCTCCAGTTCCTCATGGACGGTGGGGATGAGGGCTTCAATGCTTGCTGAGCCACATGGGCCTCTCCATAAGACTGCTTCAAGCGTGGAAATCTGCTTCCCCAGCACAAGCGAACTGAGAGAGCAAAAGTGAGAGAGCAAAAGTGAGAGAGAGCAAGGGAAGCCCCCAGGATGGGAGTCAGGGTCTTTCTAAAACTGAATATTGAGAGTGATATCTCATGATGCCTTCTCTTCTGCCTCATTCCCCCTTTAAAAGTGAGTCACTGGCGCCACTCACAGCCCAGAGGCAGGGATCACCAGGGTCCATCCCAGAGGATGGCTGCAGTTGGTCACCTGCCTTCATGGTTGGTCACAGGCAGTGAACACATGGAGGAAGAGACAGGAAAGTACTTTCTACCATTTTTCAGATACTACTGCCAAGAAGTACAACTGGGGTCTCTCACGGAGAAGACCAAGCCTTGGTCGACTTCTTGATCCATCTTCGTTACTCCTAGTATCTATCACTGAAAGGTTTGGGTATTAGATGGTCTATTGGTTGAAATTTTTAATTTTGAAAATTTCTCTGTCTTCACTTGTATTTGTCATGATGCTGGATATAAAGTTTTGCGCTGAAACTTTTTAAACAGACCAAACAGAAGAACTTGCACTTCTTCTACCTTGAATGTGCTTTTAAACTAAATGTCCTTTCTAAGGAATAAACAGAATTGGAATTACATATATAAATCATGTGTGTGTTTATTCTAGAAAGCAATGGCTAAAAGTATCCACATAATCGAGGGGTGAGTTTTGCTTTTATTTATTCATATGTAATCCCATAGGTAGAAAAATCCCAAATATGATAAAGGCATATTTGACTTAGGTATGATGGCAAACACAGCAAGTATCCTCAGGCATTCTGCTGAATTAAAAAAGAAGGTTAGCCTGTTTAATGTTTTTATTTAGCTAAAACAGATATTACAGTTGATATAAACACAATAAAATTACAATAATATCATGAAACAGAGAAAAAGATATTTGAAATAGTGGTGACTCCCCTGGATTAGGGACTTCACTGTGTACATTCTTTAACAAAGCCAGAAATTTTAGCAACAAGAGGAGCTGTTAGTGAAGAGAATCACTTATCCTTGTGTCTTACACCTGATAGTGTAGGCAACAACAAATCCACAACATGCCTACCATCAATGTGCTAACCATACCAACGAAGGCAGACACTTGGAGAAGCTTAGCGATGGCCCCAGCATGGCCCTTGCTAGCTGGTGGTACTCACATTTGAACCCAGGAAGTCATACTGCAGAACGCATGCTCCTAACTTGCTATGAGTTGTTGCCTCAGTGAGGAACATGGGAACAGGTACATGATCAGTATTTGTTCACTTAATTAACAAATTCATGAATGCTTCAATGAATGGATGGACCTAGATTTTTTTTAACAAAATCTGATTCAAATTATGGAGTACTATCTTTTTTCTTTGGAAGGTTCTTATCCTAATAAGTGGTGCCTACAGAGAAAAGCTGCTTCCTTTATTTTTCTTAGTCAACATAATATCATGTTCGTGCTATTTTAAGAGGGGAGAGAAAGACAAAAGGAAAATGCATAATCACTACTGTAAACCAGTTTCATGTGTACAGAGGTAGCCATCTTTACCCTCATCCTTTATCCAATTTCAAAAACTTGGCAGTGTGTGGAGTTACCAGTCACCTCCTAAGACTTCTGGTGTTGGAAGTAAGACCCTAACTCTCACTGAATTATGGACTGGAAAAATCTGGTCTCCTTATGTGTTTTCCATATGGTTAGCTGCAGCTTTCTCTGCTCCAACACTGAGAAGGCCAGCATGTCTCCCCTGGCGGTTTTAAAGATTTTATAAAGTGGAAAATATTTTGCTTCCTTGGACTATCAAACTAGAGAGAATGAAAGACACTGCTATCATGTTTGGTGTTCATTTTTCTGAACGTGGTAACCTCTTAAATCGGTGTGAGCTTAGGGGGCTTAAGGTTTGCAATTTGACCACATAAAAACAGAAATGTGTATGTATTTCTCTGTTAATATTTTTTGAGGAAAATATCTCCTCATCTTTATTATAGTGATACCTATTTCTCTGAATTCCATTATCTTCCCCAAAATGTTGTGTCTTTTAGTAGAAATAAGAAGTAGAAAAAATGTAAATTAATGTTTCTCCCTAGTGAGAAACAGGAGGAGGATGGAAAGTCATTCAGGAACTGAAACCAAGCATGATAATTGCCACTTTGGGGCTCTCAGACACAGGGCTTGCTTCTGTAGACTTCTTTACCAGCACCAAGAAAAAAAATCAAAAACTCTTACAGCCAAAGCTCTGTGAATATTTTTCCTTTTTATCTCAAGTAGTTCAGTAACACTTCTAAGAATTGTTAAAAAAATGGTGGATTAGATGATCCTGACTAATGATCTATTAAAACTCAGGGTCTGAATGCAATTTTCATCATTTCCAATTGCTTTCCAACTGAACTAAAACTTGGCAGGATTACTAAAACTGCCCTTAAATTCTTTATTTCATCATGCTAAGTTTTAATTTGTTTAATTTACTTGTTGGCCAGTAAAAGTATAATTTTATTTTTCCAGAGGTCACTCACGTTTGTTTAGCCCATCTGACTTGACAGTTTGCAACAAAGAAAATAGAAATTAAAGATAATGGTATATTAATTCAGGTTTTGATATAGTTTTTATTAATATTATTTTACGTTGAGGAGGGAATACTGTTTCAAAAGGTTTGATTTGAAAAATGGTTCTTTACAACTGCTTTGCCAGATGACAGCAAACTGATGTAGAAAGTGGTGGATCAAGGTAGGTGGGGAGGAAAATTGTACTAAATATGATTTTGCAAAAGACAGGCTTCAAAACTGAAATTTATTTTCTAGGAAACTTTTGAGCAAGGTTAAATAGTGAGTATTAAAGAACTTGAAATTTTATATTTCCAGCCACCCAGTCTTATGACATTTTGTTCAAGTAATATTTATTTTTATATATTCCAGTAAGGGGAACTTAGGTCTAAGTCCATACATGCAATGTAAGTGAACACATGAAGAATTTGCTAGGAAAGGTGAGCACACAACACTGAAGATCACTTGGCCCATAAAGTCAGTCTTTGGAATCAATCTATGACAAAGGAGGCAAGAACATACAATGGGGAAAAGACAGTCTCTTCAACAAGTGGTGCTGGGAAAGCTAGATAGCTACATGTAAAAGAATGAAATTAGAACACTTCCTAACACCGTACACAAAAATAAACTCAAAATGGATTAAAGACCTAAATGTAAGATTGGAAACCTTAAAATGCCTTAGAAGAAAACAAGGTAGAATGCTTTTTGACATAAGTTGTAGTAATATTTATTTTTGGATCTCTCCTAAGGCAAAGGAAACAAGATCAAAAGTAAACAAATGAGACCTAATTAAACTTTAAAAAATTTGCACAGCAAAGGAAACCACTGACAAAATGAAAAAACAACATACCGAGTGGGCAAAAATACTTGCAAGTAATATGACAGATAAGGGGTTAATATCCAAAATATATAAATGTTCATACAACTCAATATCAAAAAAATAAACAACCTGATTAAAAAATGAGCAGAAGCTTGAATAGACATTTTTCCAAAGAAGACATACAGGTGGCCAACAGGCACATGAAAAGATTCTCAACATCTCTACTCGTCAGGAACATACAAATAAAAAACACAGTAAGATATAACCTCACACCTGTCAGAATGGCTGTCACCAAAAGACCACAAATAACAAATGTTGGTAAGGATGTGGAGAAAAGGGAACCCTTGTATGCTGTTGGTGAGAATGTAAATTGGTGCAGCCGCTATGAAAAACAGTATGTAGGTTCCTCAAAAAACTAAAAATAGAACTACCATATGACTGAGCAATTCCACTCCTGAGTATATATCCAAAGAAAATGAAACACTAATTAGAAAAGATATGTGCACCCCGATATTCATAGCAGCATTATTTACAATAGCCAAGAATATGGAAGCAACCTAAGTGTCCATCAACAGATGAATAAAGAAGATGTGGTACATGTATACAAGGAATACTACTCAGCCATAAAAGAGAATGAAATAATGCCATTTGCAACCACACGGATGGACCTGGAGGGTACTGTGCTAAATGAAATGTCAGACAGAGAAAGACAAATACTGTATGATATCAGCTATATGTGAAATCTCACAAATAAAACAAATGAATATAACAAAACAGAAACAGACACACAGATATAGAGAACAAACTAGTGGTTACCAGTGCAGGGGGGGAAGAGAGGAGAGGCAAGCTGGGGAGATGGGATTAAGAGATACAAAAACTACTATGTATAAAATAGATGAGCAACAAGGATATGTTGTATAGCACAGAGAACAGAGCCATTATTTTATAATAACTTTAAATGGAGTACAATATTGAATCATTATATTGTACATCTAAAACTAATATTGTAAATCAACTATACTTCAAATAAATGAATAAGTAAATAAATAAATAAATATATGTTAGTATTTCGTCCTGAATTAACTGGGTCCAAGGGACTCTGGCTTTTGCAAAGAGTTGACATTTTGTTCAGGGACAGTGGGAAAGGCTTGTCATTATCTCAGAGGAGGAAATGGGCTTTCTATAATTCACCTCTAAGTACCAGATTTGGTGTAGATTTTTAAAAAGATATTCTTTAGGAAGTTCCTACAGTATTTCTATTCTTCTGTCCTTACTTTGCTAAGTATATTTATTGATATACAATATACAATACTTATTGTATGTTTACTGTGTATCAATAAATATACTTAGTGCAGTTGATTGTATATCAGTTTTACCTAAATAAGGCTATTGAAAGCATAGTCAAACTCATTTGTTGCAGTTAAAGGGTGGTAGGAGAGAAATTTATATCTACAATACATACACTAGGGGGGAAAGCTGAGAAATAATTGTCTAAGCCTCCATGCCAAGAACTAGAAAGGGAACACCAAATGAAACTGAGGAAAAGATAAAGGAAATCATAAAGGGCAGAGGTCAGCACGTTATAAACATATCTTTTTGTTTGTGTTTGCAAGCACCTGTTGTCTATTAATCACCTGAGATTCTACCTGACACAGGTTCCTATGCATGACTGTTCCTTCATGTTCTCATGGAAGGAGGTTGGCATTGCTTTCTCTTCTCAAGACAGCTGATGCACGACTGACCCAACTTGCAGACTCTGTAGCAAATTCTAGGATGTTTGAGCTCAAGTCTGATAAGGAAAGAAAATGTAGGATTCTAGATACTGGGAAAACTTGTAACTAAATTAAATGTTTTAGTGACATTATAAATCATGGTACATCAAAGTAAAGAAAAGTGGTAACTCAAGAATAATAGAGAGGGGAAATTGGATTAACAAACTGTCATTAGAACAAGGTAAAAGTGGGTAGGAGAAGGATTCTAGATACTGGGAAAACTTGTAACTAAATTAAATGTTTTAGTGACATTATAAACCATGGTACATCAAAGTTAGTAAAGAAAAAGTGGTAACTCAAGAACAAAAGAGAGGGGAAATTGGATTAACAAACTGTCATTAGAACAAGGTAAAAGTGGGCAGGAGAAGGATGGAGTGGGAGTTTGGGGTTAGCAGATGCAAACTACTATATACGGAATGGATAAACAACAAGGTCCTAGTGTATAGCACAGGGAACTATATTCAATATTCTGTGATAAACCATAATGAAAAAGAAGTTTTTTTAAAAAAGAATTATACTTATGTATAACTCAGTCACTTTGCTGTGTAACACAACATTGGAAATCAACTATACCTTAATTTTAAAAAAAGTAAAAGTATCTTGGTAAAGACAAAAGCAAAATCAGAAATGTTGACCGAAAGTATGACCTTTCTTAAGAAGGAAGGTTTCCTGCTCTGTTAAGCAAGTGACTATTAACTTCTCTCTTGCTCTTTTCACTCCCCTTATATACCATGTGCTCCTAGTATGCCGATTTGGTGTCTCACGTTATTCTTAAATTATCCAATAGGGCCTCTTAAGGAGTGGCTGGGTCCTAATGTTGAGCAGGACAATGCAAGATGACCCTAAACAACCTTTTTTTACTTTTGCTTTTGTTGGTGGTGGTGGTGTTGAGGGGACACTTTCAGTAAGTCTGGAGATGCTAATGAAGACATCATCTTGTCAAGGCCCCCACAAATGATCTGAGGGAAACAAATGGCTACACTCGATTAAAACACTTGTGAAAAACCGTAAATCTGTGGATTTATAATGGTCAGGTAATAGAAAATGTGCTAGAAAAATATCCCTTGGTCAAAAAACCCACCGGATTATCATGAAAACATATAATAAATGACTATGGTACCTGGATATGACTGCCACCAAGCCTCGGGATGTGGATTATAGAGAAACAGACACGTGATTATGATCCTTGGACCAAAGAGCACCGCCCAGGTGGAAGAGGAACATGCTGCCAGGGGTGAGGTAGGAAAACGGGCTCATTTCTGCGCCCCCAGAAGCCGGGATGCAGACACACCACTCAGTCGCCCCAGTGCACTGTCTCCAAGCCCGTCCTCCAGATGAAGGGCCACCTTGCCATCACTGATGGGGTTCAAGAACTAGGGGGACCTCATGCTGGCAAATACTCCCCACACTGCAGCCCATCCAACGTCATGGGGAGGTCACTCAGAATGGTGGGGGGTCAGCCGTGAGTGTAAATGTACAAACTTGTTTTCTGACCTTTTAATCTTAGTCGATTCCAGTGGCGATGGCACAGCTGGAAACAGTGGGGGCCACGGAGACATGCTACTCTTGGTTCAGCCAGCTTCTGAGATAAACAAGAACAGACTAAGTTGTCAAAGGCTTAGGGTTTGGTTCACAAGCAAGTTACTAGGTTATGGTAGTGACTGTCAAAATGTGTTCCATGAAGACTAATTCTGGGTGACATTAACACATTACCCGAAAATAATTGGTCCAATGGCCAAATGTGTATGGGAGGGACGAGGGGAAGATGGCAGAAGAGTAAGACGCGGAGATCACCTTCCTCCCCACAGATACACCAGAAATACATCTACACGTGGAACAACTCCTACAGAACACCTACTGAATGCTGGCAGAAGACCTCAGACCTCCCAAAAGGCAAGAAAGTCCCCACCTACCAGGGTAGGACAAAAGAAAAAAGAATAAACAGAGACAAAAGAATAGGGACTTTGTCTGGTCCCTTTCCCACCAGAAAGACAAGATCCAGCCTCATCCACCAGAACACAGGCACTAGCCCCCTCCACCAGGAAGCCTACACAACCCACTGAACCAACTTTAGCCACTGGGGACAGACACCAAAAACAACGGGAACTACGAACCTGCAGCCTGCAAAAAGGAGACCCAAAACACAGTAAGATAAGCAAAATGAGAAGACAGAAAAACACACAGCAGATGAAGGAGTAAGATAAAAACCCACCAGACCTAAGAAATGAAGAGGAAATAGGCAGTCTACCTGAAAAAGAATTCAGAATAATGATAGTAAAGATGATCCAAAATCTTGGAAATAGAATAGACAAAATGCAAGAAACATTTAACAAGGACCTAGAAGAACTAAAGATGAAACAAGCAACGATGAACAACACAATAAATGAAATTAAAAATACTCTAGATGGGATCAATAGCAGAATAACTGAGGCATAAGAACGGATAAGTGACCTGGAAGATAAAATAGTGGAAATAACTATTGCAGAGCAGAATAAAGAAAAAAGAATTAAAAGAAATGAGGACAGTCTCAGAGACCTCTGGGACAACATTAAACATACCAACATTCGAATTATAGGGGTTCCAGAAGAAGAGAAAAAGAAAGGGACTGAGAAAATATTTGAAGAGATTATAGTTGAAAACTTCCCTAATACGGGAAAGGAAATAGTTAATCAAGTCCAGGAAGCACAGAGAGTCCCATACAGGATAAAACCAAGGAGAAATATGCCAAGACACATAGTAATCAAACTGTCAAAAATTAAATACAAAGAAAACATATTAAAAGCAGCAAGGGGGGCTTCCCTGGTGGCGCAGTGGTTGAGAGTCCGCCTGCCGATGCAGGGGACGCGGGTTCGTGCCCCGGTCCGGGAAGATCCCACATGCCGCGGAGCGGCTGGGCCCGTGAGCCATGGCCGCTGAGCCTGCGCATCCGGAGCCTGTGCTCCGCAACGGGAGAGGCCACAGCAGTGAGAGGCCCGCGTACTGCAAAAAAAAAAAAAAAAAAAAAAAAAAAAAAAAAAAAAACAATAAAACCAAATAGAATGATTAAAAAAAAAAGCAGCAAGGGAAAAACAACAAATAACACACAAGGGAATCCCCATAAGGTTAACAGCTGATCTTTCAGCAGAAACTCTGCAAGCCAGAAGGGACTGGCAGGACATATTTAAAGTGATGAAGGAGAAAAACCTGCAACCAAGATTACTCTACCCAGCAAGGATCTCATTCAGATTTCATAGAGAAATTAAAACCTTTACAGACAAGCAAAAGCTGAGAGAGTTCAGCACCACCAAACCAGCTTTACAACAAATGCTAAAGGAACTTCTCTAGGCAAGAAACACAAGAGAAGGAAAAGACCTACAATAACGAACCCAAGACAATTAAGAAAATGGGAATAGGAACATACATATCGATAATTACCTTAAATGTAAATGGACTAAATGCTCCCACCAAAAGACACAGATTGGCTGAATGGATACAAAAACAGGACCCATATATATGCTGTCTACAGGAGACCCACTTCAGACCTAGAGACACATACAGACTGAAAGTAAGGGGATGGAAAAAGATATTCCATGCAAATGGAAACTAAAAGAAAGCGGGAGCAGCAATTCTTATATTGGACAAAATAGTCTTTAAAATAAAGACTATTAGAAGAGACAAAGAAGGACACTACATAATGATCAAGGGATTGATCCAAGAAGAAGATATAACAATTGTAAATATTTATGCACCCAACATAGGTGCACCTCAATACATAAGGCAAATACAGCCACAAAAGGGGAAATCGACAGTAGCACATTCATAGTAGGGGACTTTAACACCCCACTTTCACCAATGGACAGATCATCCAAAATGAAAATAAATAAGGAAACACAAGCTTTAAATGATACATTAAACAAGATGGACTTAATTGATATTTATAGGACATTCCATCCAAAACCAACAGAATACACATTTTTCTCAAGTGCTCATGGAACATTCTCCACGATAGATCATATCTTGGGTCACAAACCAAGCCTTGGTAAATTTAAGAAAATTGAAATTGTATCAAGTATCTTTTCCGACCACAAAGCTATGAGACTAGATATCAATTACAGGAAAAGATCTGTAAAAAGTACAAACACGTGGAGGCTCAACAATACACTCCTTAATAACGAAGTGATCACTGAAGAAATCAAAGAGGAAATCAAAAAATACCTAGAAACAAATGACAGTGGAGACACGACGACCCAAAACCTATGAGATGCAGCAAAAGCAGTTCTAAGAGGGAAGTTTATAGCAATACAATCCTACCTTAAGAAACAGGAAACGTCTCGAAAAAACAACCTAACCTTGTACCTAAAGCAATTAGAGAAAGAAAAACAAAAAAAACCCCAAAGTTAGCAGAAGGAAAGAAATCATAAAAATCAGATCAGAAATAAATGAAAAAGAAATGAAGGAAATGATAGCAAAGATCAATAAAACTAAAAGCTGGTTCTTTAAGAAGATAAACAAAATTGATAGATAAACAAAATTGATAAACCATTAGCCAGACTCATCAAGAAAAAAAGGGAGAAGACTCAAATCAATAGAATTAGAAATGAAAAAGGAGAAGTAACAACTGACACTGCAGAAATACAAAAGATCATGAGAGATTACTACAAGCAACTCTATGCCAATAAAATGGACAACCTGGAAGAAATGGACAAATACTTAGAAATGCAAAACCTGCCAAGACTGAACCAGGAAGAAAGAGAAAATATGAACAGACCAATCGCAAGCACTGAAATTGAGACTGATTAAAAATCTTCCAACAAACAAAAGCCCAGGACCAGATGGCTTCACAGGCGAATTCTATCAAACATTTAGAGAAGAGCTAACACCTATCCTTCTCAAACTCTTCCAAAATATAGCAGAGGGAGGAACACTCCCAAACTCATTCTACGAGGCCACCATCACCCTGATACCAAAACAAGACAAGGATGTCACAAAGAAAGAAAACTACAGGCCAATATCACTGATGAACATAGACGCAAAAATCCTCAACAAAATAATAGCAAACAGAAACCAACAACACATTAAAAGGATCATACACCATGATCAAGTGGGGTTTATTCCAGGAATGCAAGGATTCTTCAATATATGCAAATCAATGCACGTGATACACCATATCAACAAATTGAAGGAGAAAAACCATATGATCATCTCAATAGATGCAGAGAAAGCTTTTGACAAAATTCAACACCGAGTTATGATAAAAACCCTGCAGAAAGTAGACATAGAGGGAACTTTCCTCAACATAATAAAGGCCATATATGACAAACCCACAGCCAACATCGTCCTCAATGGTGAAAAACTGAAAGCATTTCCACTAAGATCAGGAACAAGACAAGGTTGCCCACTCTCACCACTCTTATTCAACATAGTTTTGGAAGTTTTAGCCACAGCAATCAGAGAAGAAAAGGAATCCAAATCGGAAAAGAAGAAGTAAAGCTCTCACTGTTTGCAGATGACCTGATACTATACATAGAGAATCCTAAAGATGCTACCAGAAAACTACTAGAGCTAATCAATGAATTTGGTAAAATAGCAGGATACAAAACTAATGCACAGAAATCTCTGGCATTCCTATACACTAATGATGAAAAATCTGAAAGTGAAATCAAGAAAACACTCCCATTTACCACTGCAACAAAAAGAATAAAATATCTAGGAATAAACCTACCTAAGGAGACAAAAGACCTGTATGCAGAAAACTATAAGACACTGATGAAAGAAATTAAAGATGATACAAATAGATGGAGAGTTATACCATGTTCTTGGATTGGAAGAATCAACATTGTGAAAATGACTACTACCCAAAGCAATCTACAGATTCAATGCAATCCCTATCAAACTACCACTGGCATTTCTCACAGAACTAGAACAAAAAATTTCACAATTTGTACGGAAACACAAAAGACCCCGAATAGCCAAAGCAATCTTGAGAACGAAAAATGGAGCTGGAAGAATCATGCTCCCTGACTTCAGACTATACTACAAAGCTACAGTAATCAAGACAGTATGGTACTGGCACAAAAACAGAAAGATCAATGGAACAGGATAGAAAGCCCAGAGATAAACCCACACACATATGGTCACCTTATCTTTGATAAAGGAGGCAGGAATGTACAGTGGAGAAAGGACAGCCACTTCAATAAGTGGTGCTGGGAAAACTGGACAGGTACATGTAGAAGTATGAGATTAAATCACTCCCTAACACCATACACAAAAATAAGCTCAAAATGGATTAAAGTCCTAAATATAACACCATAAACTATCAAACTCTTAGAGGAAAACATAGGCAGAACACTCTATGACAAATAATCACATCAAGATCCTTTTTGACCCACCTCCTAGAGAAATGGAAATAAAAACAAAAATAAACAAATGGGACCTAATGAAACTTCAAAGCTTTTGCACAGCAAAGGAAACCATAAACAAGACCAAAAGACAAACCTCAGAATGGGAGAAAATATTTGCAAATGAAGCGACTGACAAAGGATTAATTTCCAAACTTTATAAGCAGCTCATGCAGCTCAATAACAAAAAAACAAACAACCCAATACAAAAAGGGGCAGAAGATCTAAATAGACATTTCTCCAAAGAGGATATACAGATTGCCAACAAACACATGAAAGAATGCTCAACATCATTAATCATTAGAGAAATGCAAATCAAAACTACAATGAGATATCATCTCACACCAGTCAGAATGGTCATCATCAAAAAATCCAGAAACAATAAATGCTGGAGATGGTGTGGAGAAAAGGGAACACTCTTGCACTGCTGGTGGGAATGTGAATTGGTACAGCCACTATGGAGAACAGTATGGAGGTTCCTTAAAAAACTACAACTGGAACTACCATATGACCCAGCAATCCCACTACTGGGCATATACCCTGAGAAAACCATAATTCAAAAAGAGTCATGTACCAAAATGTTCATTGCAGCTCTATTTACAATAGCCTGGAGTTGGAAACAACCTAAGTGTCCTTCATCAGATGAATGGATAAAGAAGGTGTGGCACATATACACAATGGAATATTTCTCAGCCATAAAAAGAAACGGAGTTGAGCTATTTGTAATGAGGTGGATGGACCTGGAGTCTGTCATACAGAGTGAAGTCAGAAAGAGAAAGACAAATACCATATGCTAACACATATATATGGAATTTAAGAAAAAATAATGTCATGAAGAACCTAGGGGTAAGACAGGAATAAAGACACAGACCTACTAGAGAATGGATTTGAGGATATGGGGAGGGGGAAGGGTAAGCTGTGACAAAGTGAGAGAGTGGCATGGACATATATACACTACCAAACATAAAATAGATAGCTAGTGGGAAGCAGCTGCATAGCACAAGGACATCAGCTCGGTGCTTTGTGACCACCTAGAGGGGTGGGATAGGGAGGATGGGAGGGAGGGAGACGCAAGAGGGAAGAGATATGGGAACATATGTATATGTATAACTGATTCACTTTGTTATAAAGCAGAAACTAACACACCACTGTAAGGCAATTATACTCCAATAAAGATGTAAAAAAAAATACATATTACTCAGAAATTTTAGATAGTATTGTAACTCAAGCTGTTTATCAGTGGTATATTAGGAAGAGCAGATTCACATATCAATAAATATAGTCTATTAATTATTAACAAAGATGTAAAATACATTCTTGGTGTTAATTTATTTATTTTCTTAGCTTTATCTACAACCTTCTCTTAATCTTAACTTTCTATGTAAATTGAGTGGGTTTTTCCTCTTTAGTTTTATCTTATGAACTATATCTGGAAAATAAAATATAATTTATGCAATTAGGGTATCAGTACTTGAAATGTCCCGTACCACCAGGGCAATCTTCTGCATAAAGTATTTCAGCTCATTTTGTTCATGATAGGAAATACTCTGAGATTTAATAGCTTTCTAAAAAAAGGGTTCCATTGCATGCCTAAAATTCATACGATATGGGTTGAAACAGCCAGGAAGTTGCACTGACTCTTCATCAGTCCTACTTCCACTGAAACAGCAGAAATAAAAAGCTATAGACCAAACTGACCTAACAGACATAGACACGTTTCACCCAACAGCAGAAGAATATACATTCTTCTCAAATGCACATGGAACTTTCTCTAGGATAGATCACATGCTAGATCACTAAACAAGTCTTAACAAATCTACAAAGATTAAATCATTCCAAGTATCTTTTTCAAACACAGGAATAAAACTAAAGAAAATGGGGAAACTCACAAATACGTGGAAATTAAATAACACATTACTGAAAAACTAATGAATCAAAGAACAAATAAAAAGGAAAATTAGAAAATATCTTGAAACAAACAAAAATAAACACACAACATACCACAACTTATGGGATACAGCAAAAGCAGTACCAACAGGAAGTGTGTAAGATAGACAACTATATTTAAAAAGAAAGATCGCAAATAATCTCATTTTACACATCAAAGAACTAGAAATAGAAGAACAAAGCCCAAAGCTAGTAGAAGGAAAGAAATATAATGACTACAGCAGAAATAAATAAAATAGAGAGTAGAAAAACAATAGAAGAAATTGATGAAATGAGTTGTCTTTTGAAAAACTAAATAAAATCAGCCAACTCTTAGTGAGGCTAACCAAGGATAAAAGAGAGAAAACTCAAATAATAAAATCCAAAAATAGAATAGGAGACATTACAACTGATGCCACAGAAATAAAAAAGATCATAAGAGACCATTATGAACAATTATATGCCAATGAATTAGACAACTTATAAGAAATAGATAAATTTATATAAACATACAGCCACCAAAACTGAATCAAAGAGAAACAGAAAGGGACTTCCCTGGTGGCCCAGTGGTAAAGAATCCACCTTCCAATGCAAGGGACATAGGTTCAATCCCTGGTCGGGGAATTAAGATCCCACATGCTGCAGGACAACTAAGCCTGCATGCCACAACTACTGAGCTCACATGCCTCAACTAGAGAGCTCGCATGCCACAAACTACAGAGCCCACCCACTCTGGTGCCCATGCACCACAATTAGAGAAGAGAAAACCTGTGCACCACAACTAGAGAAGCCCGCACACCACAACAAAGACGCCATGTGCCATAATGAAAGATCCCACATGCCTCAACGAAGATCCCACATGCCACAAATAAGACCCGATGCAGCCATAAAAATAAATAAATAAATATTTTTTAAAAAAAGAAACAGAAATCCTGAAAAGACTGATAACAAATAAGAAGATTCAGTCAGCAATCCAAAACCTCCTAACAAAGAAAAACCCAGAACTAGATGTCTTCACAGATGAGCTCTACAAGTCTTTAAAGAAAAATTAATAGCAATCCTTAGACTTTCTCAAAAAACAGAAGGAACACTTACAAACTAATTGTATAAGACCAGCATCACACTGATACCAAAGCCAGACAATGACAACACAAGAAAAGAAAGCTACAGGCCAACATCCATGACGAACATCGATGCAAAAATCCTCAACAAAATGTTAGCAACCCAAATCCAACAGCAGATTAAAAGGGTCAAGTGAAATTTATTTCTGGGATGCAAGGATGGTTCAACATCCACAAATCAATAAACATGATACACCACATTAACAGAATAAAAATCACATGATCATCTCAACAGATGTAGAAAAAGCATTTAAAAAAATTCAGAACGGTTTCATGATTAACAACTCTCAACAAATTAAATATAGAAGAAACTTACCTTAACATAATAAAGGACATATGTGAAAATCCCACAGCTAACATCATACTCAATGGTAAAAAAAACTGAAAGCTTTTCCTTTAAGATCAAGGCAAGGATGACCACCCTCACCACTTATATTAAACACTACTGGAAGTCCTGGCCAGAGCAATTAGGTAAGAAAAAGAAATAAAAGGCACCCAAATCAGAAAGGAAGAAGTAAATTCATCTGCATTTGTATGTGACATCTTTTATATGTAGAAAACTACAAATACTACACACACACAAACTGTTATAATAAATGAATTCTACATAGTTGCAGGATACAAAATTATTAACATGCAAAAATCAGTTGCATTTCTATACACCAACAATGAACTAGCTAAAGAGGAAATTAAGAAAACAATTCCATTAATAATAGCTTCAAAAAGAATAAAATACTCGAAATCAACTGAAGCAAGGAGACGAAAGACTTACACACTGAAAATTATAAAACACTGATGGAAGAAATTAAAGCAGACAAAAATAAATGGAAATACATCCCATTTACATGGACTGGAAGAATTAGTATTTTAAAAGGTCCATACAACTGAAAATGATCTACAAATTCAATGAAATCCCTATCACAATCCCAATGGCATTTTAATAGAAATAGAAAAAATAATCCTATAATTCACTTGGGCGACCATCACAGCCTAATGACTACTAATAAGATCATGTGAGCCCTTAGAAGATAAATATTTGAAGTTGAGTTTATGTCTCAAGATTATAAAATGCACTCTGGAAATTAATAATAAAAATAGGTATAGAAAAATCTGAAAATCTATGTTCTTAAATATTCAGTATTTCTGATATAGAGGGGAAATTACAAATCAAACTTTGGTATTTCTTTCTGTGTATATATTATTAAAATAACAAAGTTTAGAAACTCAGGGAAAGAGAATTTTCTATTCAGGAAAGAGAAAGTAACAGGATGCATTGAGTTGGAAGTAAGTAAAGTCCACAGAGCACAAAATAAACAAACCCTGTAGGCAGGAATACACCACTGAGTAACTTGAATTAGTGGTTTGTTGGCACCAATTTTAGAATCTCCTTTTCTCTCTTCGTTTTGTGCCAGAAAGTATAATGTTATAAAAATTAATCAGGCCACTTACGGACATCAGGATGCCCTTTGTCCCGATTATATGTGTTCTTACCTGTTACTTCTAAAGCTTCTTTCTCCCAGGGAACCCACGGTCGCCAGGGTGGTGTCCATGCCAGGCACAGGCACCTGCCTGCTGATTTACATCTCAGTGAACCCCTGCCAGCACTGTTAATAAATGTATGGTAATGTAAATTGATAGAGCCACTATGGAGAACAGTATGGAGGTTCCTTAAAAAACTAAAAATAGAACTACCATACGACCCAGCAATCCCACTACTGGGCATATACCCTGAGAAAACCATAATTCAAAAAGAGCCATGTACCAAAATGTTCACTGCAGCACTATTTACAACAGCCAGGACATGGAAGCAACTTAAATATCCAACGACAGATGAATGGATAAGGAAGATGTGGCACATATATACAATGGAATATTACTCAGCCATAAAAAGAAACGAAATTGAGTTATTTGTAGTGAGGTGGATGGACCTAGAGTCTGTAATACAGAGTGAAGTAAGTGAGAAAGAGAAAAACAAATACCATATGCTAACACATGTATATGGGGGGAAAAATGGTTCTGAAGAACTTAGGGGCAGGACAGGAATAAAGACATTGATGTAGAGAATGGACTTGAGGACACGGGGAGGGGGAAGGGTAAGCTGGGATGAAGTGAGACAGTGGCATTGACATATATACACTACCAAATGTAAAACAGATTGCTAGTGGGAAGCAGCTGCATAGCACAGGGAGATGAGCTTGTTTTTGTGACCGACCACCTAGAGGGGTGGGATAGCAAGGGTGGGAGGGAGACGCCAAGAGGGAGGAGATATAGGGATATATGTATACATATAGCTGATTCACTTTGTGATACAGCAGAAACTAACATAACATTGTAAAGCAATTATACTCCAATAAAGATGTTAAAAAAAAAAGAAAAATGTGTGCTTAGGATTCCTCCCTAAGGAATCCACAGCCGATGCCTAATCCACATGTCAACAAAGACTAACCTTGGGTGCCCCTCTTCCATTCCAGTCACTTTGCCATCTAGGGCTCTGTCGATATGTTAAGAGAAATAACTCTACCTTTATGTTAAGGAGGCTTGGGGACAAGGCATGCTTGGCCCAAGGTGCACACACACAAACATTTAGACCCAGTGAAAGGACCAACAGGCATCAGTCTACTCATAAGAGTGTTTGAGGAAACGCAGCAGGACAGACCCGCAAAACACTGGACTTGGCCCTGAGAGTGTCACAAAGTGAAGGAACCATAAGTAGTAACAGTTCTTCATAAAGTGCTTTTGGTTTTGCCATTGACCTTCGTGCAGATTTGGAAGCAGCGTAACTAGGTAGTTCTGCATTTACTGTCTAGTCCCTCCTTTAGTAGGAGTAATTACCTACCACCATCTTTGGCTGTTTCCTGTGTTTTAGGTGCTATGCTAGATCATTACCTGTTTATTTTATTTAATCCTTACAATCTACCAGATAAGCCTTATTGCTCCCACTTAGTAAATGAAGAAATCGGGGCTAGTCATAAACATTGAAACGTTCTTAAGAACATTTTCAAGGTTGCACATCAGGCAGACGACAGAAGCAGACATTCAACACAAGTCCATCTGGTCCCAAAGTTTAAGATCGTAAGGGTTACATTCACCCCACAGGGCAGACAATGAGCTGGTGCAAACGGAAAGCACCTCAGCCCGTTCTCTTTCCTAATTGCACCCAGGCCATTGCTTAATTTAGCAAGTAACCCCTTTCACCATTCTTGTTGAAACCTCCCCTTCCTCTCTTCTTTCAAATAATGCAAAGCGAGAATCACGTACCCAAGTGTTTAGAGTTGAAGGATCAAGGCACAAAGAGAAATTCTGAGTAAAATCCCTCCCTGGACCACATCCTGGCTCTGCAGCCTTGGGTGACTCTCTCATCTATGCAATGAGTGGAATAGAACCCACTCAGCTCACTTAGGAGGGTGTGTGACAACCACATGTAAGAGATCGTCTTTAAATGTTGGGTGACTGTAAATGGCAGTTCAGACGCCATGAGGAGCACGGCACGCCATCAGTGCAGGACGCTCTCAATTTGGGATGTGCAGTGGGCAGTGGAGCCAGGAGAGTCAACGTCTTCCCAACCTGGGGCAAAGGAGGCGCTTCCAGCGTACGGGGCCTGCTGCGCATACAGAAAAATTTCACTCTCCCAACATCTGGTACCCACACACCCCAGCCTAATTACAAACGCAACAAGCACCTGCCTGGAATATCCCTTGACCTAGAATGAAAGGACTGAGAGCCAAAAAGCAACAAACTTAATATCTTAAAACACACAGGATGACTATTAAACGGTTACAAAAGCCCATGGAAGTAAATAAATGGAATTATAAGCCGTGTGCCTTTCATTTCTGATTTCATGAGTTCGAATGTTCTAAGTCCTCCAGAGGACACGCTTACATATGGGCTCCATGTTCATGTAGGGCCACGTGTGCCTTGAGTCACTGGGAGGAAGGGTGGACAGAGGTCTCAACTTGGGAGGCCCACAGCCGCCTGCCTTCTGCCCCGTGCGGAGCCAGCACAGCAAAGGTGGGAAGTGCTGCTGGCAGCCCACCAAGACCCTCCCCACCCCGGTTCTTCTGGACCACAGAGAGGTCGTCAGGTTTATGTCACCCCTTCTCCCTTCTGCCCACACTGCAGAGGTGGCAGCCTCACGCCCCAGCCTCGGGGGCACACGGTGAGGCTCTGCCAGCCAGAATCTCGCTCCCCTTGCAATCGCTGTTGTGGGCAGGAGCCTGTGGCCCAAGTTCAGCCAATGAGTCATGAGGGAGAAGTGCCGCTGAGGGGCTTCAGGGGAGAAACACAAACAGAAAGAAACACCTTTTTCTCCTCTGCTCAGTATTCTCAGGCCTGTATCTTCTCGTGGCTGCAATCCCCCAAGCTGCGTGCTCTCACACCTTCCTGTTCTCATGCTTGCATGTGATGCCAGAAACTGCAGTTTGCGGCCGTGGCAGACGAAGGACAGGAAGGCAGGCCGGTAGCGGCAGAGCAGAAAGCTGGGAAGACAGTGGGCGTTAATTACGTGGTCGGCAGCTCTGTGAACTCAACTTAAAGCCACTGCACCACTGGGCTTCTTGTCATGTGAAATAGTGACTTAGATATTTTCTTTAAGTCATTTTCAGTTGGGTTTTCTGTATCCAAAAACATGCTAACTGCTCAGAGTAAAGCCAAGATTATATTTATAGTTGATTATGAACAGATTAGAAAGTATAGAAAATTTCTGCCTCCACAAACATGCATAAGCCAGAAGCCATCCTGGAAATAATGTAATAAACATAAATTTAATAAGAATAAACATAACAAAAACCTATGTACCCACCATTCCACCCACCTCCACTGAATGTCATTTTATAATATTGCTTTGAGGTTTTATTATAGAAAATTAAAATATTATAGATATAACTCAAGCCCTAAGTTTCCTCTTCCCTGGAAAAGATTACAAAAATTGTATGAACAAGTATAAATAAATTATTCGATACAGATGTAACTTTGATAAAAGAACAACCTAAATGATTTTTGCATGAGAAATGGTGACTGACATTGTGTTTAGGGAATGATTTCCTTGTTTCCTCCACCGCGAACTCTAATAAAATCACACTGACTCTAAGCTCTGCTTCCAAAGAGCTAATACACTCCTTTGCCTCCATCTGTAAAATATCTAGACTACTTGAGGAAAATAAAAGTACATATATGGCATTTTTGTTGTCATGATGCCATGGATTAACAGGATTAAACCTTGTGTTGTTTTAGCAAAGAACAGGCCTGGGGTCCAGGCTGTTGGAAGAAAATATGGCATATTATCACACGTAAAAGTACCTATAAATAGTTTACAAGAGAAAAAAAACACTGTTTAGCTGTTTAGAAAATACAAAATAATTTAAAACTGAACAAATCAACCAAACTGCTAACATCAGACATAATCAGTAGGTACTGAGAAAGTTACTGGAAACCATTTTATCCTCAGACGTACACAGGAATGTGGAAACAAGAAATCAGGGGAGAAAACCATGGATGTGCTCAACTTTCACACTCTTATGGGAATAACGCCTAGAAATGTTCACCGAACTGACCCTTGGTTTCTAAAGCTTATGCAAATATTTGAATTCTACTATCCCCCCACAATCAGTAGTTAGAAACAAATGTGCAAGTAGATTCCACCCCTTCACAAGCATACTTGCAATCTGTAAATCTTGGAAGTCCAGGAAACAAACCAGCTGTAAAAGTACAGGACAAATTAGAACCAACCAAGTCGGTGCCCCTGAGGACTGTTTCGTTCCCACGACAAGCCTCGTTAATTCATGGCCCACAGAGGAATCCCTTCTAGCACTATGGTTTTGCTCTAAAGATCCCTAACAGGGATTTGAGCGCGGTCCCAAAGGCTGCAGCTTTCCGAGGCGTTACTGAGCGCTACCGTCACACATGAGTCACGGCCGGACTCTGCCCCTGAGCATCTGTCCCCACACAGGGGAGGCGGGAAGGCCCGGCTGGAGTCCGTGAGCCAACAGCCATTTGTGCTCAGGTTATGGGATTTAGAGATTGTGGGTTTGCTTTCCCAGGAAAGTGAGGGATCATTCCCAATTCTTCCATCTGGTGTGGAATCCCCACCATAAATTTCATCCTCTCCAGCACTGCACATGGATAGCACTCTGCTTTCATCAACAGCAGCTTGTCCGGAGGACACCTGGGAGGGGCTGAGTCAGCCGTCCCACCTGCAGGAGGAGAGAGGACAACCTCCGCCGGCTTTGCTGGTTGTTTTATTGTTCAACGGTTTTTGAAGTTTCAGTAGGAAATACAATAAACTAGGAAACTGGGCAAGAAAGAGCAACCGTGGGAGGGAAAAGGAAGAGAGGAGGGAAGTTCTTACTGTTTAGCTTCTAAAGGAAAGGAAGACTGGTCGTAACACACTGTTCCAAATCATCCATGTGTTTCTCTCAGGAAAACCAATTCTCTGAACTACCTCAGCAGAAGTCACCACAACTTTTATAGTACCTATGACTTTTGTTTAACTCTCATTTCAGGATGAACCCAGCAAACTCTTATCCTCTGGACTCTACCAGGCAAGAGTCCCCTTTTCACCGTCTGAGGTCCCCACTCAACGTACACCGCGGCCTGTGGCCAATTCTGAGTTTCATATGTGCATATGCTTAACCTCTCCTTGATGGGCCCCCCCCCAATGGGCCCCCCTGTGCTTCCCTCCCTCATAATTACCCTCTGTGTCCTGGGGCAGGAGACTTCTCCAGAAACACCCATCACTCACAGCTGATGCTCAACAACAATGAAAAACGCTTCTTCCAGCTTTGTTCTTAGAAGTCCTCCCTGGTCTGTGAGCTCCTGGACATCAGCAATGTTTGAAGGTCTTTTGGAGGCTTCGGTGCCCCAGCAACTCCAGTAGTTTGCAAATATCTGCTGTTTATAACCCAGGTGTTTGGAAGACACACAATGTGGTGAGCGCAGGCGGCTGTCCATTCACTGAATGATCAATCACACAAACGGTCCTCTGTATCTTCCCCGAACCAGAGGAGTGATGGCGCATCAAGAGAATTAATCTCTCTCCTAAATGATAATACTGCCAAAGCCTGAGTCAAAATTAGCTCTTTAGGAACTGCCTAAGCCTTCAATGCTTTGCTTAGTGCTTCTCCAATCAGAGTATACATCATATTATTGACGTACAAGAATCCATTTTTCTTCAAGAGGCCGAAGTATTAGTTATGTTTATAGTTCTTGCTCTGGTTGAGAAGATGTATTTGGGTCAAAGCTGGCAGCGCTCGCTGAGACTCAGCGGCCACCACTTAACACAGTAGACAGATGAACAGTAAAGAATCTACCTTTGTCCCCAAAGAGGTCTGGTCTTGGTCCTCAGCTCCTGGGAGGGATCTGTGTCTGTCTGGAGCCTTGGGCTGGTCAGGCAGCAGCAATGTGATGTAGGGTGTGGGCCCTGAGGCCTTCAGGGGCAGGGAACTTATGGACAGATAAGCCACAAGGACAGGTACTCATGCCTACGAAACAGAGCCCCAGAAACAATTCCGCACCGAGGCTGGGTGACTTATGGTTGGCTGGCCATCACACACATACCAGCAGAGTCCTGACTCTAAGGGGAGAGGGCCATCAGAGGCCCCACTTGTGCATCTCCTGGACCCTGTGCTACACACATCTACCCTTGACCGACTTTAGTCTGTGCCTTTTCCTTGAATTAAACCACAACCGTGAGTATACAATTCTCAGTGAGTCCTTCTGGGACTCACTGTCAGACTCGATGGAGGTTTGCAGGTCCCTGAGGTGGCAGAAGTGAGGGGACTGTGCCCTCTGACCTCCTGGTTGTCTAAGCCCTTAGCATCAGGGTAAGGTTTTGGAAAACTAAGTCAAGTTGAATCACTTCTCTGCTCTAAACCCTCAAGGGTCTCCCATGTCACCCAATGTCCCCTCAGAGGCCTCATCACAAGTCTGTGTCACTCCCTTGCCGAAAGGTCCTCTTTGAGGCCATCACCACCTCTCCCCCGCCTCTGCTCCAGCCCTGGGGCCTTCCTGCTGCTCACTGACCACACTGAGCAAGGTCCTACCTCAGACCTCTGCATCCAATTCCTCTGCTCTCCCCCCAGACATCCCAACGGCCCACCCTCAGCTCTGCAGATGTCCCTGTCTGTGAAGCCTGCCTAGTAACCCTGAGTAGACCCCTTCTCCTGTCTTTTCTCCAAAGACTCCTAACTTCACATTTACTTGTCTTGTTTAATGTTCTCTCTGCATGAGTTCTGCTCACTGTTGAACTCACAGCACTTAGAGCAGCGCACACAGGAGGCACTCAGGGAATACTTGTGGATGGTGAGCCGGTGAATGAATGGTGCCTGCCCCTGCCCCTCACAAAGCACCGAGAGGGAGGGAGATCACACCTGAAGACGGCTCATTGCCTTTGGTCCACCTGAACCCAGGCAGGTCAGCAGACATGAACACACTCAGCTGGGAGACAAGAACAAGGCATAACGAGAGTGACAGGTTCTAGACCCCAGTGCTTGGGAGGGAGACAGCATTTGACTTGCTACGGATGGGCTCAAAGTTCTCATAAACTCAGAGAGCCTGCCTTATGAAACCTGGGAAAGGAAAATTGGGTGAATGCCTGGAATTGAAAGTTATTGTGGGAAACGTAACTCAGGGTCAACAAGGGAAGAAGAGTGGAACTGACAGAAGTCAGGGGATGGTCAGGGATGCAACCCTGGGAACCTGCTTCTACAGACAGGCTTTACCCAAACTAAAGCAAAAGGGCCTTTGAGCTTCAACAACAGATAAACTAGATGTTTTGGTGGATGGACCTAGAGTCTGTCATAGAGAGTGAAGTAAGTCAGAAAGAGAAAAACAAATACCGTATGCTAACACATATATATGTATACATGGAATCTAAAAAAAAAAAAGTTCTGAAGAACTTAGGGGCAGGACAGGAATAAAGACACTGATGTAGAGAATGGACTTGAGGACACGGGGAGGGGGAAGGGTAAGCTGTGACAAAGTGAGAGAGTGGCATGGACATATATACACTACCAAACGTAAAATAGACAGCTAGTGGGAAGCAGCCGCATAGCACAGGGAGATGGGAGGGAGGGAGACACAAGAGGGAAGAGATATGGGAACATATGTATATGTATAACTGATTCACTTTGTTATAAAGCAGAAACTAACACACCATTGTAAAGCAATTATACTCCAATAAAGATGTAAAAAACAAAAGAGTCAATTCATGCAAAAAAACCAGATGTGATAGAGAATGGTAGAACTTTTTCTCTTTTTTTGTGGTTCGCGGGCCTCTCACCGCTGTGGCCTCTCCCACTGCAGAGCACAGGCTCCGGAAGCACAGGCTCAGCGGCCATGGCTCACGGGCCCAGCCGCTCCACGGCATGTGGGATCCTCCCGGACTGGGGCACGAACCTGTGTCCTCTGCATCGGCAGGCAGACTCTCAACCACTGCGCCACCAGGGAAGCCCCAGAACTTTTTAACTAATACAGCTTTCTATAATCACAAGAAAGAAGTACTGGATTCCTTTTAAGTTTTTTTTAAAGTTGCTAAAGTGAACCACCCAATGAAAAATTCTTGACTCAATTTTTATTCCCTGCAAATATGCAAATTAGCCAGTTTCATCACTAACTTCATCTTGAAAAAAATCCATCAGAGCAAGAAAAAGGTGGTTCCTCACATGTAATTGAGATTTTTCTGGCAAAATACAAGATCATTTTCTTGACCTCAAAATCCATTCTGTTCTGCTAAACAAGTCTGAAAGGCTCCCAGCTCCATTTCCTAGGACACCAGAAGTCTCCATGTACTTCCCTACTTGCCTTCCCTCGAGAGACAGAGATGCCTTTCAGTGTCTCAAAACGTCTTGACTCTGTTCCCACAGCACAGGAATGCGCACAGCTGCAGTTAAAGGAAGGGGTATTACCTCATGGAACATCTCAAACCTTGTGAGTGGCAAAAAGCAGGTTGTGAGATACACAAGTTCCTTCCCCGTTCCCATGACCCCTTACAGCTGTATCACGTCAAGTTGGAGGGTTCACCCTGCCCACTTCTCTGTCTGAAGAAAAGGAATATTTCTCTGGGTACGTGGATGTCCTCTGACAGGTAGAGAACGATGCCACGTCAGGCCTCCAGGCCTCCTGCGTGTTTGGCCCAGAGATGACCTTCTGGGATGAAAGGGGCATTGTCGATGCTGAGCAGCTGGAGGGGCTGAGAGCAGGGAGACACTGAAAGGGCCAGTGTTTGCCAACCCACCAATGACCCAAGGGCAGATGAAGCAGGAAAACCAGTGACAACACATCAGTATGTGAGGGGTGACTCCCAGGAAGGAGATTTGGGTCAAAAAGCTACAGGGTGACATCATTGCACAGCAGGGCTTGACACAGAGCATTTACTAATGTTGAATCCAACTGAATGCCCATCATTCAAAAACCACTTGCTGAGGGTGTAAATTGTAGAAAGCAATCCATGGGGTAAGGGGACAATCTTCCAAGGGGCTGAGCGCGGACTCGAGTCGAGTTGGGGCAAAAGGAAGAGGAAGGACAGGCTCGCTCTGACCGGCACACACCGAGTGCGACTTGTCTTGAATCCGCCTTCTCGAGACACTGCGGCTGCACGTGTGATGGGTGTGCTGTGTGAACGTGCCGAGATGCATTCCCGTCTCATTTTCTGTTCTCGCGTTGCCATTTCCACCAGAACAAGGAGATGCTGGCACTCCGCATCCTGCTCTGGGAGCGGAGCAGCAGGACGACGGGAGCTTGCTCCAGGGTTTTTTTCCGTGTTACCTGACCCTGCCCTACACGTCGCACTGTCATGAGTCATGTCTTCACCTGGCGCCCTGGTGGTGCACTGTCCCCCGAGTGGCCTCCTGTGTGGCTCCCTGCCAGCATCCATGCGCATTGTGGGGTGACAAGGCCAAGCTCTGAGGGGTTCCCTCTGTGCCACCTTCACCTGCAGGAAGATGGCCTCATCAACCCAGGCAGGGCCATGTCCCTCTTCTCTGAGTTTCACAGGTCACTCACAAGGGACATTTGGGTGTGGGGACCGACTTCTGAGAGTCTGGGCCGTGGAATGCTGTCCATCCCACACACCTCAGCCTCCCTGCCCCAAAGAGCCTGGTCTCCCTGCTCCCTCTGGGGACCCGTCAGTCGTGCTGGAAGCTGTGTCTCATAAGGAAAGGCTGATGGGCTCCTCTCATAAACCAGAGGCACATGCTTTGCAGCCCCGGTCCAACCGCACACACTAGCGGATGGAACTGCTGGGTTAGCTAAAAAGGTCGTTCAGGTTTTTCCATACCATCTTACAGAAAAGCCCAGACAAACTTTTTTGGGCAACCCAATATTAGAGGAATAAGGATGCCAGGCTTCCCCTTCACCACCGATTCCTCCAAGGGAGTAGAAAATCTCTTTCCTCTCCTTTAAAAAGCCACAATAGCTATAGTCAGTTTGGAGAACCACACTGTATAATCATTATATTTTTGAGCAAATTTCAGCTTCAGAATTTGACAAGCCCTTTGTTAACTAATTAAGTGCTAAGTAAGACCTGTCTTATTAATTATGTTCATTTGAGCTATAAAATTGAGGCCTGAGTTATCAAAAGGAAAATTACGGAAGCTGGCTTGGCCCCGAGTGTACCAACTGAATTACACGCGAGATGCCCCTGGAGGCTTCCGCGACAGAGCCGCAACGCGAGTCAGCTGTGCGCACCAGGTTCCTCGGAACGCATGCCGCCAGGGGGCTGTGCAAACAGCTGCTGCGGCGGAGCCCACGCGCCCCTGGCCACGCCGACCGCCGCCCCAAAGCTGCCTGACACTCTGCCGTGCTGAGCTTCCCAGTGTGGGACTTCACTTCTGGCTCACGGACCACCCGGGTGAGACGCCAAGCCTCATGGTTCTTCGTTACCAGATGAAGGTCCAGGTGTCAGCAAACAACAGGAGGAAATGAGAAGGCACACAGAGGGCTGGCCGCCGGCCACGGGCCACGCCAGCCTCAGTCCCGGGAGGCGCACAGACCGGCCGACGCGGACGCTGCCGGCACACTCAGCCCAAACCCTGGAGCCGTGCCTCTGGGTCCCTCTGGGCCACCGAGGGGCTCCGTCCACAGAATCCAGGTCTCGTCACTCTCATTCCCAACCCTCTTCAACCGGAGGCGGATTTCAGACAGCCACGAACCCGGGGCCGGAGAATCCTGGGTGCGAAGAGCGGGCGCTCAACCCGAGGCAGCAGAACGTGGAGGAAGCAGGCGGCCGCCGGGGGGCCCTCTGCCCCGGGGGTCCCGGCACGCCCCTCGTACACCCCCAGGTGACAGCGACAGAGCCGACCAGGCCGTCCTCCCCAGGGGCCCCGCCTCCGAGCCCCTCAGTTCTGTTCCCTCCTCAGCAGCACCCTTCCCAGACCTCCGGGCCCGCCACCCTCTGCCTGAAGCACTGCCTCCCGGGGGTGCCCGGAGCACAGCCAAACTCGCCACAGGGCACCAGCCCCGACAGGAAGTGCCTGCCGCGCCTCACCCTCTTCCAGGCTGGATGAAGGACGGACAAGGTCGCCACCCCGGCAGCGGCAGCAGCAGCAGCGCCAGCAGCCGGCGCGTGCGCACCAGGCCCGCACTGAGTCCAAGCGGAGCTGCGGCGCGGCCTCTGCCCCCTGGCGGGTGGGCGGGGCCCACCTACCGCCGCCCCACCCGACTCCGCCTCTATCGCGTCTCGCGGGACTAGCCCCCCTTTGCGCCCTTTCCGGGCCCATTTCTGGTCTCGCAGCCGCTTCTGGACGGCGTGGGTGTTGCTTCCCCGGGCAGAGCGGGTGGCCGCGTGCACTGCTCCGGCGGCCGTGGCTCATCCGTGATGCCTGGTTGGCACCGGCCGCTCTCACGGCCGCCTGGCCCACCCGGCAGGGCGGCCCTCAGCAGGATTTGCCCAGTGACCAGTGGACACTGTATGGGCGGCGTCTGGCCCGTGTCCTCTGCCCGGCGCTGTGCGTGGCCCAGGCAAGCTGTCCGCGGACACTGGGGTGCGGTGACGCCGGCCCAGCGAGAGGACGGCCGTGCGCCGTGTGCCTGACCAGGCCGGCGTCCAGCGTGGGCGGGGCGCCGGAGACCGGTCACCCGGCCTGGGCGCTCTGGCTGTCTACGTGGTGCCAGGGACAGTACATGGCTGTGGTCCTGCAAGAGTCTGGACTCTTCCTTAGAAGCCCCCAAGCTGTAGTCTTCAAACAAGGAGCTGCGCCGAGCCGCTGTCTTCCGGGTGTGAAGGCATTTGCCCGATGCCAGTGGAGGCAGAGAGAGGTTCCAGCTTGCCGACCGTGGCCTGGGCCTGGAACAGAGGACGGGGGTTGCAGTTTGGGGGGCAGTGACAGTGGTCCCTCGTCCCAAGCCTCCACGCTGCGGTGAATCTACAAGGGGCCTGGCTTCGAGGAAGGCGGCTGCGCCGTGACCGGGAGAAGCGCGGCTATCCCTCGGCTGGAGGAGCGTGTGTCCCTAACCGCAGTCACCGGACGTCTGGCGGGGGAGTGGAGGGCGGGAGGCGGCGCCCACGGGGGACGCAGGTTGGTGCTCCCGGGATCTCCGGCCAGGGAGCGGAGACCAGCGCGGCTGGACGGAAGCTTATTAGATGTTTTCCGAAATACCTAAGGTCTAATCCCCGCTTTAAATGTCTGCAGATACAAAATGGAAGGCTGAATCATGGTCTCGGTGAAGTCTTAGGGGAAAAAATATAAAGTGGCTCAGAAAGCATAGCGATTTTTATTTTTTTATTTTTTTTACTAAATATTTAGAGTAGAAGCTCCACCCCTTAACAGCATAGATTTTCTCTAGGGGATTGCAGGACCAGCAGGCCTCTCTCTTGCTCGGTGTTCTCTCTCCTCCGATGTCTTTTGCACTTTCCCTTGCATGGCCTCAGAAGTGAAGAACCAAACACAACAAGCCAAGAAAAGGAAGTTCATCCGTTTCAGAAGGTTTAGAGAAACATCTAGATTGTGGAACCGTAACAGTTCTGGACACTTCCTGTGCATCACCACCACGGTCTTGAAGCTCTAAGAAAGAAATGGGCAGCATTTCCCACACACATATGATTACAGGATCTCTTTCCCAAAGCACCTCCTATGGCTTTTGTGCCGTGGACGCACGTCAGGAAATCCGAGCTGTATGGCTGATGCTCAGTCCTTCCCAGTCCGTAGCATGAGCCGGCGTCAGATGAAGCCCTGGGGGGAGTGAACGCGTGTACTGAAGACATTCATAGTGTCACTGTTCTGCTCAGTCCTCCCGTAGGTAGCGAAGTGGGCTTGTGCCTGGCTGTGGGGTGCAGGGAGACAGGGAGGCTGGAGGAAGTCTGCTCTGCTGTTCTGAGAGAGAAGGATACAAGCTTCCAGAAATGCTTTGGCAAACTATTCGAGCTGGTACAGGAGGTGAGCGACAGCGTAGGGCCAACTGTGTACTTGTGGGTCAAAACCAGTTTTCCAGACTAGTGGCGTTCCTCCAAGCCATGTTTCAGGACCAAGGTCCCTTGTGTCACCTGGGTCCCCTGACCTGAGCTGCAGAAGGGCAGGACAGGAGTTGTGCCCCTGGAGCTGTAGAATTCAGCCTAGGAGTGCAGTCACCCCACCCCATTCCAGCCCAAACGCAGCTGTGGGCTACTCCCACCTGCAGGAGAGCTTGGGCTCAGAGAGGAGCGTGTGCCCAGGAGGACAGGAGAGATGGTGAGCGTCAGCCCGTCTGCTGTGGGGCAGGAGCCACCAGAGAGGCCTCAGAGGAGGCTAAGTAACGTGACGTCCCAGCCAGAGTGTTGGCGTTTGGACGGCTCACGTCAGTGGAGGAGTCCAGCGCAGCCGGGCCCAGGACACCCTTGGAGGCCATGCCAGCAGGATCTCTGGAGAACCTGATGTGTGGTGCGAGAGGAAGAGGGAGTCAAATGTGGACCAGCGTTTTGGAGACGCGACAACTGGAAGAATACAGCCCTGCAAGACTGGTTCCATGGCTTTCGTGTTCCTTCCTGCATCCCCATCCTCTGGGGCCTGATAGGGGTTTACTAAAGATCCCCGGAAAGAACGGATGCCTAGAGGACAGTGCCTACGGATGCGTGCAGCCACCACAGGAACGGGGTTAGGAAATAGCTCCACACAGCACGGGAGACACTTGACTGATAACTTTCAAACTCGCCTCCCAGCTGACTTCTGCCATGAAGCCGTCCCTGTCTACAATAAGTATTATAAAATCACTCAGAGAAGTAGAAATGAGACTTACTGGTAGAACTGTGGGCTCCATGATCAGCTGGGGTGGTGTTTCTGGGTCAGGGAGAGGCTGTTGTTGTCACACCCTCGGTGGCCCCCTGAAACGCACATTCAGACACCAACCTGGAAGCAGAATGTCTTTGAAGGAGTCGGCTGCCCACGAACCGCCAAGTAGGCCTTCCATTGATGTGTTTTTCCACACACGGTTGGGACATTTCTGCTAAAACAAAACAAAGACACAATATTTCACCTGAGCCTTTGCCACCCCTCAACAGTGTCAGGTCTGTAGTCATAGGTTTCACAGGACGCCTTTCTGTGTCCTCACAATATGCTCTCCTGAGGCTGATGACTGAGACTCAGGTAACTGCCATCATCACTGGAATAGAAAACCATACCTACACGTGTCTGTTAAGTGTTCTCCGCCCAGTTCGCAGGTCATTTAAGGATGGGTTCCTCTGGACGAACGCCCTGCAGTGAGATTTCATAACCTGCTGTCCTCCAGGAGCCCATGTTTGTGGCTCAGGGCATTCGCAGCACAGGTGTCGGTGGACGGCATCAGGGGCCCCCAGATGTGACTGGGCTTCCTGTGAAACTGGAGAAGCGTTTCTGGGCATCACGTTGGCCGCCCGGTGCAGCGATGCTGCCCGAGCCTGCAGGGCTGCCCATGTTCCAGCCGCATGTCAAAATCCCGGGTCCGAGGTCAGCACCCTCCCAGTGGAGCAGCTTGTCCTTGGGGGAGGGCAGGCCCTTGGTCTGTGGTGGTTTTGACGTTGAATCTTTGAGGCAGCCAGACCTTGTGGGAGGTGAAATCTAGGAAAAGGGCCTGCATGGCTGCGGACGGCCATGGAGGGCGGACGCTTTCCGGGTGAGACTCCAGCGCTGCTCTTGGTCTTGGATTGCGGCCACCAGCCAGCAGCGCAGGCCCATCCTGCCTCACCTTGTCTTCTGCTCCCCTCTCCTCTGGGAGAGTCGGTGACCAACAAGAGCCAGAGGCCCCTTGCATGCAGCAGAGGCTGTTACCCGCCCCCAGGGCTCCCCTTGTTCTCTGCTCCCCCCATAGGCTCAGGCAAGGGTTAAGTCGGGGCCTAGGAGAGGGCTGGGCGCACAGGGAGGCGTGGGCTTGTAATCATCAGCACCTTCAAATACAGACAACGCAAGCCTACCATGATAAGCTGGAGCTGGGTTGATTAAAAAATACCACCTCACCATCAGAAGAGTAGGGGTCACATGCAGACTGTAGCTTTGGGGCCTACTTCTCAAGTTTTGGAATGTTTCTGGTTTTGCCTCAATCCTGAGTGAATGGAAAACCTCAAACGTGACTGTAGTGAGCCCACGGCTCGCTTCTGCTGCCATGAAATCCCTCATAAATGCTCACTGGAGACCTTTCTGGGCTCTCCACTCTGCGTCGTGGCTACAAGCCTGCACCCTAGGTCCGGGCTGCCCTGGCGCACTTCCAGCTCTCAGGCCACAGGCACCTGCCTTGGGCTCAGTGTCCGTGGCTATAACGTGGGGTCGAGAATAGGTGGGAGGCCTGGTTGAGGTAATGTGTGGACAGAGGCATGTCTTAGATGGTGCCCGTCACCCAGCAGCACTATATAGGGTTAGGCACTGTTGTTGTTACTACAGATGGAAATTTAAAGACGAGATTAGTCGTCGCCGTGGAACTTTCCCTCCGCCCCAACTGAAACTGCAGGGGCGAGGCGGGTGGTGCAGAGCACGGCTCCCACGCCAGCACCAGCACCCACCTTGCTGCGCCGTCCTCCCCACCCAGCGGAGCTCTGGCCCGGAGCCTCCCGGCTGCAGCCGGAGGTGGGGCTGTGGACGCTCACGGCCCCCGGGCCCCAGGCAGTCCAGCGGTAGCCGTGACAGCTGAGCCCCGACCTGGGCTGGGCAAACGGGAAGCTTAATTTCCCTGAACTCATGAGCCCAAGTCCTCGCACGTTGGGTCGGGTGGGAGGGAGAATGTGGCAGTGTTGGGGTCCCCCCTCCCTCTGCTACCTGAACTGCCCCCCAAATCTGTTTTCATATATGGGGCCTCCCAGTGAGGTGTGCTTTATTTAAAAACAGGCTCTGTCACTTAGAGAAAAAACATGGAGCCTGAAGACCAGAGAGCTGGCCTCTCCCACATGTGTGGTGGGGCTGTGTGGAGCGCCAGGCTCCGGCCCACTCTGCTCAGAAAACAGAACCGAACCGCAGGCAGCCGCCCTGCGTAGGAGCTGGAGATGCAGAGTCGTGACATCCAGCCTTTGCTTCAAGGAGTTCGTGGGCTGCGGGAGGACAGAGCTGAGGGGGGCGGCTGGGGTCCCAGGACGGGGAGGGCAAGCGGAGCATACACTTGGGCTGAGCTCTGAAGCTGGGGACTCTCACGTGCGGGGAGCGCTATGGGAACAGGGGCGACTGTTCAAGGATGGTGGCTGCGATCCCGGCCAGGAGGGACGGAAGTGCTGCGAAGGCGGCAGGGAGGCCACAACGCAGGTCTGCTTTTGCGAGTGCCCTGGGCCTCCCAAGTTTCCACACGGCCACAACACAGAAACGGCTGGCTGGCTGGCGCTCAGGGTGAACCGGGGGACGCGGGAGCATCTACGTGGGCGAGGCAAGCAAAAACTCACTCCTCCTTTCTTTATATTACATGACCTTGGGGGAAAAGTTAAACATCAAACATTAGAGAGATTCTTAAATGCTGAGCTGGAACACTTCCAACAACAATATTTTCAAACTTTAAATGAAAACTTTAGCATGTGCTTGCAAATACCACTCTTTTATATCAGGCTTTGTAAACAAATTGGCTACAGGAATCTGACTCAGAATTTTTACCGAATCATTCTGATAATCACCGTTGCTTAAAAAACAAGTCTTTGTACTCAGGGGCCGACAAGTTATCACTTCGTCCTCTAATTGACTGAATGTCCTGTCTTGCCATTAAACAAAATTGGAAAAATTGATCTCATTAAAATAGACTTAAAATGTGTGATCATTTATGAATCTAACTTGCTTTTCTCTCACTGACTGACGTAGTTGAGATTTGTTTTGATGATGCAAAAGGATTTCGAATGCAGCAGAACTTTTAAATTCAACTATTTCAAAATAAAGAAACTCTTCCACAAGAATATACAGATGTTTCTCTACTGATTTTGTTCTTTTGGCTTCAAATTATAACACCAACCACACATGACTGCAAAGCCATCTTTAACATTACTTTTCCAAAGCTGGACTTTTGCTGTACGTTTGTGGACTTTTTCACCACATGTTAATATATTTCAATTGTTTACACTTTGGACCTCACATACGTCAATTAAGTGAACAATTTTTGTAAGACACTACTATCATAAACAAATCTTCAAAGTAAGAATCTCTCACAAAATGTCATGGTTTTTTTTTTTCCTAATTCGTTCTTTTTCTTAAAAACATTTGGTTAAACTTCCTTAAGCAGTCAGGCAGCTTAGAAATTCCAGAGTGGTCTTCAGATTACATTTCCTCTCATAAAGATCAAACTGGATGGACAGCAATGGCTTGGATTTTACTAATTCATCATTTAGATAACACTTCTAGTGTGGAAATTAGAGCTACAGGAATATTTTTAACATAAAGAGCTTCTCTCTTTATGTGATTAAAACTGTGCACTCCTTGAACCTTGGGTTTCCAGAGTGAACTCTTGGTTCAGAGCCTTCCATCTCCTCTTACTGCACCCACAGGAATGGTAGACAGACAGACGCAGGTGGGGTTTCCATCGACCTCATTTGTTTCAAACACTGCTTTTGATATTCTTCCAGATGCTTGTTATGGCACCGCCTTCAGGACAAATTATTTTCTTCCACGAATTTCTCTTCAGGGATTCTACAGGAGTTATTAACAATTACTAATGTCTATACACAGAATCATCCATCTGCAATAAGGGCTTTTTGACTTAACAATCTTCTGGATTGGTCTTGTCTCTGTGTCAGCAGATATATGCCTCTCAATAGCACAAAACAGGCATCTCTCCTATTCCCTTTGCCTTGCTGGACCCAAACGGTAACTTCTGCAATCGTGGGAGGTGTTTTGCTGTGACCACTCAATGGATGAGCTCGTTTCTAGCTTCTTAAATTCATTTTGATAATCTCGTAACTAATCTCTTAAAATAATTTTGTTTACTGAGAAGTGTTTGGGGTGGAGGTGAGGCCCAGCACAGAGGTGCCCAAGGGGGTTCTGAGGTCTCTAGCTTGGTGAACGGATGGGTGATGGGGCTACTGACAGAGTGGAACCCAGAGAGAGGCTGGCTGGGGATGACAGATAATGAGTCCAGATTAGGATGTCAGTTTGAATTGCTTGTGGGGTTGACAGATGGGAATATCCGGCAGGCATTAAGGAAATGAAGAAAAATCAATTTCTACACCACCAGGACATATGTGATCTTCGAACACATCAGTTGGATGCCATATATATATATAAAATGTGCTACACATTTGTTAAAATGACAAGACAGATTTTATCTGAGCTACTGCAGGAGGGGAGAGAAACCTCAGCATGGAACTGAGCTCAACTCCAGGTACAGCAAGGACAGCTGGGGATCCATAACTGAGCAGAGGGTCATCAGGCAATCAACGGAATCATTCCTTCCTCTAATATTAGTAGCAGTAGTTGGACAAAGATTTCTCCTTTTCCGTATCACTACCATCTGGGAAGGGAACAGGGTCGCTTTGCTGTGGCTGCATTGTTGCTGTGACTCTGCTATCATACGGACACACGTGAGGATCACAAAGAAAAGCGGTTTGTGCACAAATATTGTCTCATCCAAGCCACACGCCTTCACATCCAGCTGAGCGTAGGCCTCAGACAGCTCTAGCTTGTGTTGGGTGGCACCTCCTGTGCCCTGGAGAACTGTGCCCCCAGCCCCCAGTCCTGGAGTTTCACTGAGCCTCCACAGGGAGAGGTGAATTGGCCATGGTCCTGTGATATACCTTGGAACATGGAGAGACGTGATGTTGGCCAAGGCCACAAAGGGCAGAGTTTGCTGGGCACCTTGCACTTTTGCCGTCTGACCCAGGAAGAGCCACTGCAGGTGGCGGTGCGCCCCAGGTGAAGGGACCTCCGCCTGACTCAACTGCCCAGGGGCACGGAGCCAGCAGGTGCGTGGATCGTTCTGCAGCGTTATCACGGCAAACTCTTGCGCCAGCACTAACTCCCTTTCCGATATTTCTTCCACCTTTCTATGCCCTAAGACTCACGACCAATACAAAAATTATCACTCTTGAAGTAATAAGAATTTTTAAATGAGCCACCTGTTCTATGATTAGTCAGTAATCTGCCTACAGCTCATATTGTTTCAAAGGCTGACATAGTTTCCCCAAGTCCTGGTTTCTCGGCAGACTGTGCGGTGATCGTCTGGAACTGGGACTCCGCCACATGGAACGTGGACTCCGTACCACCTACTGGATTCTATGCAGACTAACTATTCAGCTTCATTTGCATCCTGCACACATTATTATCTTCTGAGATTTATTAACTCCCCGTAAAGTAAAAGCCATCCATTCAGACCTCTCCTCTATTTGCAGTCCTTGAAATAGTTTATGTCAAACATGTTTGTCTAATAGGAAGGAAAAGAGATACAAAGATTTGGTACAAACTCAAGGGAATTCCTGACAAACCTCATAACATTTGGATCTGTTGAGGCCAAAGAAAACTATGCATTAAGCGGTGATTTTCTCGGGTACAGCACAGCAGACACACCGTCACATGTGGGGAGAAGATGGACCTTTAGGCAACGTGGAAACAAAAGGCCTTTGGGCCATGCTGACCCCTGTGCCAGCAACGCCATGCAGGCCTGTGGTTCTGAAGGGCCTGTGTGAGCGGTGTGCTCCTGGGACCCAGCCCCACTGACTTTTGCCTGAATGTTGTTCGGTCGGCCCTTTAGCATCAAGGACTGAAGACGTTAGAAAGGACAGGACAGGGACGCAAGCAAGTTTTCATGTAAAGACAAGAGAGCAAGGGCTCAGAAAACATGAACAGAAAAGTGGGCCTTCCAACCTAGAAAGGCGTTCCTGGGGTGGAGGAGAAAGAGGTGCACACACGTGTCCGTCCAGAACAATTCTGTTAACAAACTAAACTAAAGGACAGGAGATGTAGCAGGAAGGCCCGTGTGCACCCAACCAACTGCAGTGATGTTTGAGCAACAGAGAGAGGAAGGCAGTACTAGCACCAGAGTTAAGAAGCTTAAAATGGTGTCGGAATATCTGGGGTAGAAAATTACTCAACATTTTGAATTTCCCCTTTGCATAATGTTTACTTATTACATTTACTTCTCTTACCTCTTTTCCAGAATGCTCACTCATCAAAATCTATTTTCTGCACTTACACCTGATGGAATTAGAGCTCTGGTTTTTGAATGGTAGGCTGCAGGGTAGTTAAAACATCATCATGAAGACCCCTAGGACAGAGTCATGGTCGCTGCTCTGGAGGAATGAGCCCAGCTGTCTCAGGTGAGCAGCCCGGATGCCATCAAAGTCTCCCACTGAGATGGAGGCGGGGACCCCAGCCCCCTTCAGGAAGCCCGTCCTCAGGCTGGCTGCCAGCTCCAGAACTGTACGTCCCCACTGCACTGTGGTCTCCCAAGTCCCGGAACAGGGTCTGGAGCACAGCGGGTGCAGGACGAGAGCTGTTAAATAAGCAAATGGATGAAATATTGCAGAAGTTAGATCCAGTTTTACCACTAAAATTGTTGTTTGGTCACATTCCCCACCCATTACTGGAAATATGCACACACATCTGTGTCTGTTTTTCTTTTAGGAAACATTTTATTGAGACGTCATTACATATAGAAGCACATTCTCTTTCACAAAGGCATTCACTCAAGGAACCCACATGGGTGACAGAAGGTGTCCACGACCCCAGAAGGTGCCTCTGTCCCTACCCAGACAGGCCCCTGATACAGTCTGATTTCTCTTGTCATAGTTTTGTTTGAATTCTTCTGGAACTTCATGTAATTTGTGTCATAGACTGTGTACTCTTTTCCGTCTGGCTTCTTTCACTCAGCATAATAGGTGAGCTCCATTAATGTTACTACGCGTATCAGAAGCGTACACCTGTTTCGGTGAGAAGTATCCCCTGTATACACACACCACAGCGCCTCCGCTTTCCTGGTGACGGACCTCAGGGCTTGTTCTTGTTCTTGATACTACGAACAAAGCTTCGATGAACAGGCTCACATGAGGCGTTTTGTGGACCTGTATGTTCTCTCTCTTAGATGAATATCTGAGAGTGGAATTTCTGGGACACAGGGAAGATGCATGTTTAACTTTTTGAAAAAGTGCCAAACATTTTCCCAGACTATTCCATTTTACACTCTATTGGCCATATTTGAGAGTTATGATCAAATCCTTGACGACACTGTATTGTCAATCTTTTTAAGTTATGGACATTCTAATGTGTATAGAAGTATCTCATTGTGGTTTTAATTTGCATTTCCCTAATGATTAATGATATTGAGCAATTTTCCCTTTCATATTGCCATTCATGTATCTTCTTTTGTGAGGTGCCTATTCAACTATTCTGCCATTTTTGGTTGTTTGTCTTTTATGATAAATTATAGTCATTCTTTATATTATTGAGACACAAGCTTTTGGTCTGATATATGTACTGTAAATATTCTCTCCCGTTCTATGGCTTGCTTATTGATTTTCCTAATTAATTTTCCTCTTTTGAAAAGCAAAATATTTGTTATCCATTCAGAAAGAAAAATGGTCAACTTAGTTATCCCCCCCGCAAAATTTTTAAAATATAGTTTACTTTAAAACAACTATAGCAAACTGCGTGGATTCATTCCATATCTTTGAAAGAAACATCCTACTTTATTTATTTCACAGAAGGTAAATCAGTATGGTTTCACTTAGGAAGGTATTTTTGTTTTCATATTTTCTCATCCATCTGTGATGTATTTCAGTCACCCAGGGCTTATTCATTGAGGACGGAATGTGATTTGACGTGCCCGGGTACTTCTGTCATACCATCATGTGTGTGGCTCTCCAGGTCCAAAGGCAAAGTTTCAGTTCTTTAGTGGAAAGTTTAGCGTTTTCTTGGTGGCTAGTAAATATTTGTAAATTACAAAAGCAGGGTCCTTTCTGGATAATAGGAGACTGTTGGACGTCGGAAGATCATTATATAAAGAAAAGGCTGCAGCAGGAGAGCAGACAAAGGGCAGCAGCGGCTTTAGTCTTGGTCAAAAAGGAGACATTTCCAGGAAGATGCTACAGCATGATGGGAACTTGACAGAGCCACCCAGAGAGAAACACTGAAAAGTCGGAGACTGGGGAGCAGAGTGCTACCAACAAGAACCACATCAGAGAAGGGTGATGCTAAACCCACCGGAGGCCAAGCTCCAAACGTGGAAATCATCTTTACTGAATCTTGCATTTCAGAGCGAAGAGTATACGCAGCATGCGTACTTTGCCCTGTTAAATTTTTGTAATTTTCCTTTTCTTCCTGCCAATAGCTTGTTTTGTTATCCAGATGGGTAACTACAAATTTAGTACATAGTGATTCAACTTGGAGCATCTCTCTATAAACAGCTGCTACTGCAATTCAAATGACATGTGACAGCCATTAATGGCCCCAGGGCTGCAGCCCGAGTTCACATCCCAGTCTTGCCCACGGTGGCCCACAGCCTGAAGGCACTCAGGTCACGTGGCTGGTCAGCGTGGGCGCCCCTGACCAACGTACTTCCTTAAAACGTTAGCAGAAGTAGAGAAGAGCTGGTCACTCTGATGAGGAGAGTGGTAATCTAGCAACAACGGTGCAATGAAACACCTGCCTCCAGACGCTGGCGAGTGGAGCCATGCTGCCAGGACAGAAATGCCAGGAGGTTGTGTCCACGTGCCCTGGACCCTGCATGTGGAGAGTTAGGATGCCCCGTTTTCTAAGACTCGGGGGTTGAAAGTATTTGTATGGAGAATATGAATCTGCTATTGATGCAACTTCAGAAAAATCAATGTCCAAGTCACACGCTGGCAAAAGAAAAGAGGAGGCAGAGGAGGTGTAGGATGGTCTCCCCTCCTCGGGCGAGCTGCCTCAGGGTCACATCTGAACGCCCAACACCCGCGCCTGGATACACGTCTCTGCTCCATCACCAACTGCCCCACTGCCCCTCCTCATCTGTCCCCACTCTTCCTTGAAACCTTCATGTAAGTGCCCATCTTTTCCACGCAACCTCACTTTTCTGGCCATTAATTTCAAAATTACAGACAAGCACACTTGTTCCGAGTCAAACTCTACATTTCTCTTCAATATTGATATTAACTTTGTTACCGTTCAGTTCTTCTTCTGGAATCTTTATCTTCTTATCTTTGCCAGGGAAACATAGGAATTAAATTGCTTCCATTCATTTTTTTTAGTCCTCTGTTGAAAAATTCAAATAAAGGACTGCACAGGAAAGGACAGATTTAACAGAGTGTGGTCAGTAAACGTGACATACATACTTTCGTAACTTGAGGTCTCACACCGCAAGTGACTCGAAACCTAAATGGCAAAGCAGGAACCCCATCACTGGAGACGTGTCCCAGACCAAAACCAGAATCTTCATTAGCTCTCCCGATACCCTGTACCTTCATGACCCAGCTCTCGTGTCGGCAGTGCGTCAGAGTACCGTGAAGCTGTCAATAGCGGTAAAATTAAAGTTAAGTTGGGAACATACGGAAGAAACCAATCAAATAAATTATTCCTAAAATTAAAGCCTGAAACAAAGCTGGCACTAAATAAAGTTTTATCAGAAAGTGGAAAGAAAGAAGTCAGAGAGGAAAGAAAGGGTGGCAGAAATGCAGGTTTTGTATATGGATCTGGATCTGGATCTGGATATTACTGCTCCCTCTTTTGAAAAACATATTTGGTTGAGCCGTATGAAGCTGCCGTTTTGTAGGTTAAAGACAGTCAAATATTGGTAATTTAATATGGTTCAGTCTAATAGTACCAGCACAAAGATTCCTGCTAGACATGTGAAAAAGCTATCTTTTCAGATGTTGGGTTGTCCGCACCCCACTTCAACCCTTCCTTCCAGACGGATGCATCTGTAGGTCAGCATATCCCACAAATTTCATCCTTTTCTCTGTTTACCAGTCAACCATTTGCAAAACTAATAATAGTAACCTTTACTATGAAAACACCCAGGCACCTTCCTCCCAAAGTCTGAAATACGAAGTCAGTTCTGCTAATGAAACAGAACGCACTCCCACATCTGAAAAGAATGCCCTTAAACAGAATGTCAAAAAGAGCAGAAACTGTTTATTCCAGAATTTGTTTAGACCACCCCCTCTGCAGCGAGGCTTGGGTGGACCACAATCACATTCTTGCTTTGTGCCAGACGTTGTGCAAGCCCATGACATATGCCACATAACATTAGTCATTTTATCATTCAAATACCAGAAAGGAATCTTAATAGCTGTTGTGTGCTGGCCCCAGCCTGTCAATAACCAACACTGTGGCTGAACCAGCCCTTGTGGTTCTCATTATGATTGCAAGACACCCCTCAGCACTAACTATTGGGAAACTTGAAAAACTAAAGGTTTATTACTTACAGGACCTGGAAATTACACAGCACACCTGGTGCCACACTGCGAGGTCAGGGGGAGAGAGAGGTGGAGAGAGGGAGGGAGGGAGGGAGGGAGAGAAGGATACTGTGAGCACAGGCCTGGGGTCCTACTTTTACTGGGGCTTGGCGTGGGGGCCTGGGGTTTTCCTAGGCTCACTCTTTACAGGTGAATTTAAAACATGAAAGCAGGAATTTAAAGTGCAGAAAGAGAAAATAAAACAAGTGCCCCAATGGTCAGTCGCTGCGATCAAGTAAGATCTTCCAAACAAAGCCACCTCAGTGCGGAAGGTGGCCTGGCTCTGTATCTGGTGTGGCCGATAGCAATGTGCTCTTCCCAGGTAGCCTTCCTTGAAGCTGATGCCCTATCTGAAGTGGGGGCCTGGGCAATCAAAGCTTCAGTTATGCATTTGCATCACAAAAAGGAAAAGCCCCACCTGTTAGGGCTCACCCTACCACCCACCCTGTGATGCCAAGCCATCAGAGTCAAAGGTGAGGATGGTGAGAATGTAACTGCCTCCGCAGCTGACGTGCTAAGTCAGGGGTAGGGTGCATTGTAACTCAGAAAGCACATATCTAAATAGGATTCTAGTCACAAATCCTATGATAAATACACAGACAGCAGTCTGAAATCTAGTCTGTATCCACTGTCCCAAATTTGAAGTGTCCTGCAATAAAACTAAGTCAGTGACCTTGGGGGCCCGAGGAATCTGGTCAAAGATTTGGGTGACGTTGTGAACTACTTTATTGTCTTGGCCACCTGGTGTAAGAAGGTTTGAGCCTGCCCTGAGTTGCTGGGTTGTCTTTATCTCATTGAACCCTCTCTTAGTCCAGAGAGTAAGTAGGTCAGTTCAAGTAGAGTCTGTATCTCATTTCAGGAAGTGGCGATGCAGGTGGGTTCCCCGAGTTAGGCCCACGTGGCGCACATACTTGCATCAGGTTTTTAATAAGAGGTGTTTCTATGGAAACAAAGGAAAAACAATGGTTAGTGATTGGAGCAGACTATAATCCCAGTTTCTGAGTTCCAGAAGCAGCCAGTAAGATTTCTAGATGTGGGGTTCGAAGCATCTGCAGATGGACTGAGGGCAGGCAGTGGCAACCTGACACCTTTTCCCTACTTGCAGTTTGAATGTCTCTGGTGGTCTTTCTGAGTGACCACACAGCAACAAGCATGAAGCTGCTGTGGCAACGTGAACTGCTGTGATTTCTCTAAGCTTATATCAAATTGTCCAACTTTAGCTCGCATGGCTTCAGGAAAAAGGCAGTTTTCGTTCTCAATGATTCCAAGTCAGAGGGTGGGAGAAAAATTGGAAACATTAGTTTGGAGAGCTGAGGCCTGAGATTAGAGGAAACAGGGAGAATTTAGGATCTAGTCTTCTTTACAGGTCAAAAACAAAACCTCAAGTACAATTAACAGAACTAGAATCTAATATCCCCAACTGTATATTATAGTTTCTACTGAAACATTGTTTTCTGTCTACAATCATCCCCTTGCTATCAAAGACAACATAGTAAGACTAATTTGTTGACAAATTAAGTCTAGTTTCAATAAACTGGCCTGATTATTTACATAAGGGCAGCAAGAATTCCAACTGCCCATATTGGCTCTTTTTAAGTCTGCTTTGCAGGAACTTTTCATAAAGAATCTCAGATTGAGCTTTCAAAAGCCTCAGGAGGTAGGAAGCCAAGCCGAGGACTTGCCATTAGGCTTTGCCTGCAACACCTATAGATTTGAGTTAATTCCTCTCTTCTCAAGGTCCCCAAGATATCCTGAGGTTCCTGCACCTGCCAGGAAGTGACCTCCTTTACTCACCTGATAAGGCTGCCAGGAACCCTGTAAGCAGGCCACTAGGTTGGTTTTCCAAACTGTCTGGTCATATCTGAGTCTCTGCACATTCTCAAATAATACCTTCCAGTCAAAGTCTTGGGAATTAAATAATGTTTCCACTTGTGTCCTGTTACAAGGAGAATGGAATCTTATTGAACTTATGCAAATAACTATATTGCCATGAAAATAAGAATACTCGCTGAGAGTTTTCTAATTCTGGAGGGATCATGTAGGGAGAAAAAGATAAATGTTTCACCTTTGTTCACAAAGATATACTTTACCAAATTGTTGTAAATCATAGATAGCTTAAGTGAATAGGATTCCCTAAATCTGGAAAAAACAAAAGATTAAAGAACCAACAATGTTTCAAAGAAAGTCACAAAATTATGATATCCTCATCAGTTCATTCACTCCCGTGTAATTAATTCTCGTTGATCTTGATCTGGGGTTGGCAGTTTCATGAATATAGTGTCATGTAAGTTCCTACCCAGGTCAGTGGTGTGATCTGAACATTACCAGAAACCTACATTCCAGAATACTTGTCAGAGACCCTTCCATGAAAATCTCTGAATATGAAACACATCTGTAAAAAGCGTCAGAGTAAAACAGTAACTGTAAATGACAAAAGACCTAAAAGTGACCATGATTAAATATCTAATGAGAATTCATTATAATGCAATTGGCAAGGAAATTTGGTTATGTCTGTGACATACAACATTTTAAGATGATAATGAGAATTACAAATGATAACATACATATAAGATTTCTAGGAATTTCATATAATTTCTGGAACACATATCAATAACATATATCCATACAAGAATATGGATATATATAGCATGATTTCTTCTGATAAAACACAAAACCTTTGCTTTCTAGCCAGACTACTGATGGTAAAGAAAAGCATTCTGTAATCTATCAGAAGCATACCAATACTCCAAGAAAACTTTGTCCTTTCAGCTGATGAAAGAAAATTACATAAGCATACTATTGCTATTAAAGCTTAGGTTAAAACACACACACACACACACACACACACCTTATAATAATGATCCGAGTTTACCCAACTTCACTCCACAAGATAAAACTCTTTTTCTCTCTCTCTTCCCAACTGTATACCCCATTTTGTCCTTTATTTTCCTATTTTCCTTTCTGAAATAACCAGTTTTACTTTAGCACAAATTTATTTTCTTTTTACTTAAAAGAAAAAAAAATCTCCATACCTCATACGTTTCGTACCCAAAAACACATCTATTTTCCTTGCGTATAGACGTTTCCTTATTTCTAGACGTTTTAATAACATATATTACTTAGAATTCTTAACCCTTAGAAGCCCAATAGGTTTATCGTTTCCGTGACAGTAGTGACCAAAATGACCCCCTCTTTATTTCCAACCCTGAGGAGGGCCCATTTGACCTTGAGTCCAGAGATTTACTTTTACAGGCTACTCCTAATTACAGGAACTTTAGGAATGTTATAGAGTTTAAGATGTTTAGAGATACCAGCCAGTTGGTGCACTTTGGCAGCTGTGAATAATAAGAGCTCATTCCAAACAAACAAAAGATCCCACAATAGCCAATTCATTCCCCTCTCTCCTTTCTGCTGCATCAAATCTTCAGTAAAAGTTTTCATTTTAACTAAGGTGTGGTTTCTGATCTCAGTTCCTATTTGATTTTGTCCTGTTACCTGAATCTTCTGTGTTGCCACTGGAACATTCGGGATGATGTCACTGTGAGCCCTCTTCGTAGGTGGCCTCTTTCCTCCCCAGGGTGTCCCAAGACACCTCTCCGGGATTGGGGTCTGCCTCCATTGGGCAACGCAGAGAGTCTCTGGGAAAGGCCGCCAGGCCTCTGGGACCTAATCCAGAGTCTTGGCACACTGGTGTGCCTAGCACAGAGCAACACCCAGGAGCCTTCCATGGTGTTTTGCATTTGTCAAGGAGCTCATGCACCTCCTCAGGGTTCATAGGAAGTGCTGGCACCAGGTGTTCCGGACATTATATTTGTCCATTGTTTTTTTAGCAACATCACACCAGGGATTGGATCCATAATATCCCACTGGGTCAGGGGCGGTGCCATTGGTTTCTGGGTGCAAGGTTACTTCACTCTTCTGGGTTAGGACACGTAGTCCGGGCGCAACTCACTGACTCAGAGGTTGAAGGCAGAGGTCTCTCGTCCTGCTCACCTACCGAATCCTGTCCTCATGTCCTTTAGCCCAGAGCCTCTCCTTGGACCATGACAATAGCCTTGCCATCCGATCCACCTCTTTAGTTCTCCTCGGCCTCAAGGCATGGAGAACCCTCCCCACGTTAATAGTCAATTAAGGCCGTTATAGTTAGTCATTAGACAGATGGCCTTGATCACACTGCTCTTGGGAGAGTGTTGGATCGTTATGGCAGCCGTGATCTTTGGATCAACACCACAGGGAACACACGGCAGAGGCGATGATAAGCAGAAGCACATAGCAGCTTGCAACCCCCGCCAAGCAGTGGTCCTTCCCCAGATGGTGTTACTCACCTGAGTCAGATGGTTGTTAAGTTGCAGGTAAAGAGCATCACCCTCGGTTGATTCCAAGTGCAACCACACAACCCTGCCAACTACACCAATTTATTGTGTTGATCTCAGCCTATCAATAATCAATGTTGTGGTTGCACCGGCCCTTGTGGTTCTTATTATGATTGCAAGACATCCTTCAGCAAAAATCTTCAGGAAACTTTGAAAAAAATAAAGGTTTATTATTTACAGGACCCCAGGACACCTGGGGCCACACAGTGAGGTCACAGGTAGAGAGAGTGAGAGAGAGAGAGAGAGAGAATGCATGGGCCTGGGTTCTGCTTTTCTTGGGGTTGAGGGTGGGAGCCCAGGGTTTCAAGGCCTCACTCTTTATTGGTGAATTTATTGATAAAACATAGGAATAGGAATGTAAAGCATGAGAAGAGGAAAAAACAAGTGGCCCAAATGGTCAGTTATCAAAATCAACCAGGATCCTCCAAACAGAGGAGCCTCTGAGAAGAAGCGGTCTGGCTCTCGCTAGAGTGGCCATGGTGTGTTTGCTGGAGACCTCCTTCAGGGGAGCAGGTGCCCTCTTTGAGGTGGGTGCTTCAGTCAGGCTCTTGAATCACAAAGAAAAGCCAACCGTCAGGCTGCACCGCAGCCATCTAATGATGGGGAATGTCTCTTCCTACTTTTCCATCCCAGGCCAGGCTCCCTGGAGAGCAGTGCCGCTTCCCCTGCCAAGCGCTTGCCAGCAGGCTTCCTCAGATTCCCGCCCCCTCCAGCCAGCCCACCTGGAACAAGGCCTTCACAGGAGGCTGCCTCAGTCTACCTGCCCGTAAGATGGGGAATGCCTGCCTAGCGAAATCCTAATGGGGTCAAGACGATGGTCTGGCTAACCTCCTTCCACAATGCACCAGATGCTTTTGAAACCACTGGCTGTCATGTATGAGATGTCTTCCCATAGCCTTCAGGAGGTCACCTCCCCAGTCTGGCCTCCTCAGAAGCCTCCTGTGGGGTCTTTTTCTCTCAGCAAGGATGCCCTCCACCCCCTGGTTTCTACCCTCCATGTCACAAGAATCACCCCTCCCATCTCCAATGCTGGTTCCACCAGCGGACACACCACCTGTGCCATCCCAGCAGTCTTTATCCTGGTGAAAGCACCTTAGGAAGCCCGGTGCAACAATGTCCTTCACATCTACCTGACAAAAGCCAGTTCCTCTCAGCCTGATTAAACCTATGAATTTGGCATGTGAAAAGAATGCATTTAAATGGGTTTTCCAAGATGAAATTTCATCACGCCTCTCACTGTGACAGAGCCCTTGTCAAGTATTTGGAAAATGAAAATAATGCCTATCAAACTCCAATGGTTATTATAAAAATGGGATAATGAAATGAGATCTAGTTAAAAATTCAAAGTTTGATATAAATACGTTATTTTTAATACTGCTTTCTGAGGAAGGTAGAAGAACCAATCACTTTTACGTATGGTGCACTTGCTCATTGCTTGAAAATTTATAACTGCTTGACGATGCTGATAAAATACAAACATTATATTTCAACAAGAGAGATTTAGGCAGCATGTAATGACAGCAACACCCCGCCCCTCGCTGGTGGTGTGTGTGCAGAAGTACTGCTGTGCACCCAGACCAGCCGGGGAGGCCTTCTGAGTGCAGAACAGTCCACCCCTAGCCTGAGTCAGCGGCCCCGGAGCTCCGCCGTCCACGCCCTCAGCTCGCTGTGGCTGTCATCTCAGCAGTAGCTTTTCCAAATTCACTTTGTCCTGCATCTTCCCTTGATAGAGCTCACACATTAGAGGTTTTCCTTTAAGATATTATTTAGCTATTATTATTGACATTAAATAATGTTAAATTAATTATTTTCTTAAAGTCACATTTGATGTAATGGGACTCAGGACTTACTCTGGAGAAAATTTATATAAAAATGAAAGCAATATATAACATCAGCTAACATTTAGTATGAAAGTCATACACAAAACTGGCATGTTAAAAACAATAGAATCGGGGCTTCCCTGGTGGCGCAGTGGTTGAGAGTCCGCCTGCCGATGCAGGGGACGCGGGTTCGTGCCCCGGTCTGGGAAGATCCCACATGCCGCGGAGCAGCTGGGCCCGTGAGCCGTGGCCGCTGAGCCTGCGCGTCCGGAGCCTGTGCTCCGCAACGGGAGAGGCCACAGCGGTGAGAGGCCCGCGTACCACAAAAAAAAAAAACAAAAAAACAAAAAAACAGAATCTGGTGCACAGTTGGTGGGAATGTAAAATGGTACAGATGCTTTGAGGTTCCTCAAAAAATTAAACATAGAATTATCACATGATCCAGCATTCCACTTCCAGGTATTTTTCCAAAAGAATTGGAAGCAAGGTCTTGAACAGATACTTGGAAACCAGTGTTCATCGCAGTGCGATTCACAATAGCTAAAGTGTGGAAGCAAAATCCACATGTCCACCAGTGCAACGGGAGAGTGTTCAGACTTAAAAAGGAAGAAAATTCCCACACCTGTTACGACACCGATGGACCTTGAGCACGTGACGCTCAGTAGAAAGCCAGTCACAAAAGGACAAATACTGTGCGCTTCCGCTTATACGAGGTCCCTAGAGGAGCCACGGGATGTAGAATGGTGGGTGCCAGGGCTGGGGGAGGGGAGGGGAAGTTAGGATTTAATGGTGACCGGATATCAGTTTTGCAAGAGGAAAAAGTTCTGGAGATGGATGTTGGTGATGGTTGCACAGCCATGAGACTGTAGTTAATACCACTGAACTGTACACTTAAAGATGGTGTTTTCTATTTTATGTGTATTTTACCAGAATTAAGAATAATATTACAAAAATTTCTAAATTTTAATGATGTAACTGAACTTAAGACTATTAAATAAGGTTCTATGGGCTCACTTGCCCATAGAATGCTCCATTGACCTATTTTAAACTAGTTTTAAGTGAAATTTACTTTAACAAAGAAGAAGAGTATGATTACTATAAATGGATAAAAATGTCTGGATAACTGTAAATGTTAGAAAAATTAAAATTAGTTATGCTAAAATTTTGCTTCTCATTCTGCAAGAAGTGTGGATATCTATGGTCAGTGTTTGGAATCGCAGTGAGGAGTTCAGGAATCCAGCCCCAGATGTTTCTGAGGAGCTGGAGGGTCATGTCTCTGGGGAGCAAGGGGAGTAGGGGTAGTTGGGGCGCTCGGAGGGGTCCAGGTGGGGCAGGTAACACTAGATCTTCACAGGGTGTTTCCACGTGGATGGCCTCCCGTGTTGTTGGTCATTTGTACCTGGAATTGCTCTAGAAGCATCCTGACTCTTCTGGGATCTGAGAAAGACTTGGTTGGGGGACCTCTGGAGGCAGATACATCTCTGAGGAACTCGTGTTGGGGCGACTGGACCCTGTCCCCGCTGGATGGTCATCCACAGCGGTGGGAGGAGGCCCAGAAGCTAAGGTGTGTGAGATGGAGGCCCCGGGCAAAGGCCAGTTCACCCAGTAAAACTAGGGCACATCAACCAGAAGGCCTGGGGTTAGGACCACCACAGCTGTGTTCCCACCACCCCAAAGTGAACTCTCCCACCCTCCCTCCCAACCTCTGTCTCTGTCTCTGTCCCTCTGTCTGTGTCTGTCTCTCTCTCCCCCTTCCCTCTCTCTCTGCAAAGTCTAAGTTGTGAAACAAATACTAGGTTATTTCTTATTGAAGAACATTCTATTTTAACTTTCCTAAACTCTGGGCACAAGTGCTTGAGGCCATTTCCATTCTTCCAGGGCAGGGATTCCTTCTGAGGCGTGGGCAGGCCACGGATATGAGGGCAGCATAGATGCGGCCGGCCGCTCACAGGACGAGAACCCGCACACAGGCCCCACGCGGGTCCCCAGCGGCCTCCAGCCCACAGGTCGGCGTCATTCTGCCTGAAACAGCTGAAGCTTGCCGCCCAAGGTGGCTGTGACGGGCTGCGATGGAAAATGAAACACGTGTGGTTTCGATCACCTTTTAATAACTGAGAAGCCTATGGGGAGAGTAAGCTTAAGGGGTACGTTTTCCTTATTGCAATTTTCTAGACCACAGAGCAAAACGCATTAAAAATAGTAAGATCTATATATACAACAGGTGCCATGCTTACACGTGATTAATCCAAACTGCATTTTGTTGCTATTCTAATATTTGTCACTGCCGAGCTCAGAATCAATCCGTCTACGCCACCCAAAGGGGACAAGGGGTCCTTTCTAAACGTCCCACGGTCCCAAACAACCGTGAGAGCTCAGGGACCGGACGCACCACATTGGATCCGCGGTCACTGGGACGGGGCCTCCCGTGCAGGGGGCCCGGGACACTGTGGGCCGGGACCCTCCCTACACCCACTGCTGCCCAGCGGGCACGGGTGGGGCGGCTGGGTCAGGCCCAAGCGCCAGGGTGCCTGGCCAACCCTCCCTCCCTCTCGCTCCCCGAGCCCGCGTGGTGGGGCGGCTGTGGCTGCACCAGCCCTGCGAGGCACGGGCTGCGTCTCCGGGAGAGAATTCGGGAGAGGCCCGCAAGCCTCCAGCCCCAGGCTTATGGGCGCCGGCTGCCCTCACAGAGCACCGTACACCGGGGGGCTTAACAACACATCTGGAGGCTGAATCCAAGGGCAGGGTGTCAGCTCTGGTGAGGCCACTCCCCGGCCACAGGCTGTGCTCTCGCCATATGCGCACGTGGCCTTTCGCCCCTTGGGCATGTGGAGGGCGCTCTTCCTCTTAGACGGCTGCCAGTCCTAGGGCTGATTCAACTCTTCATCCAAATACGGCCACAGAGGCGTCAGGCCTTCACCACGTGAACTGGGGGCAGGGAGGTGGCGGGACAACACAGCCCCAGGTGAGCCTGCCTCCCATCCGCTTTCTCGGCCGTAAGGCTGCTTTCCATTCTCCGTCTCCCGACTCCCGTGTCTAACCGGCCTGACCTCAGATGGGGAAATGAGTGCTGTGTACTGACCCGGGACCCCAGCCTGCGCTGACCTGGCCATAACCTTGAGAGGAACTGGGACCCGGACCGTGTGGGGCTGGGTCCCTGCAGAGCCGGCGCCAGGGTCCTGGGCTTCACTAAGGGCGCCACCGGGGGCTGGACCTGCCGGTCACAGCAGGACAGTGGCTGCGTCCTTTACTAGGACAGTTGCAGCAACATCTGCCTGAGTAGAGTCCTAGCCATTAGTTACTGCCAGGTGTGAGGACTCAGAGCTCATTCCTCGCTCCAAATTCCACCCTTGACTCCGGGCCCTGAGGGGCTGCGATGAGTTCACAGTCACCTTCGCAAGGTCCCAGGTTGGCTTAAATGTTCTAATCACACCAGCACTGGGCAGGCTTACCTCAGAGACCCCCAGCTATCTCTTTGCCCCAAAGAGTAGTGGACTTAAAAAAACAAAAACAAAAACAGGATGGGGACTGTTTTCATCAACTTGATTAAAAAACAAATAAATGAAGAGATTTTTTATTCTAAAGGCTAAGGAAGCACTGAAAGCCCGTAGTTTGAACACTCTGTCAGCGGAAAGAGATCTCCATAGCAGGGGCCAGAGGGGCCTGGAAAACATGCTCTGAACCCGCCCTCTGCCAAGCGCCTCGACAGAACTGCTCTAACATCAGTGACCTTAGCCTTGTCCAGGCAACGGTCATTTCCGCGTGCGTGACGCACAGGGCTGCCACTCTGGCGTTTTTAGGTGTCTCGCAGTGACCTCTAATCTGCACTGAAATTCTATATTTAAAATGTTACTCTATCTATGGCCAGTTGGATGTCACAGTATAACTTCAAATCCAGTTAACTCACACTTGTCCTACTATGATGCCCGTCTGTCAAATGATATAAAATCCGGATGAAGCTTTGAACCTTCCCTCTATTCAAACGACATACTGAGCATCTAACCGCTGCTGCCTCTCCTTCCAATACCTGTTGTCGTCGCCCGCTCCCACCTTCAGACGGCCGCTGTGCTAGGCTGGGTCCTGGTCCCTCACACTGGAATCACCCGACCTGCGCCTTAGCTTTTGTCCTCATCCACCCACCCTCCTTCTAGCCCATCTCGCAAACGTCCGCCAATACATCTTCCTAAGTCACTTCATTACTCCCTTCAGTATTATGGTCAAGAATTTAAACAAAATCCGTTAGCCGTCTCAAGGTCAGGTTGACTTTGATCTTGGGTCCGGCGTTCCTCATGTCTACACCTGTATAATAAACACTGTGTCTGCTGTGGTGGGGGCAGATGGACCTTCAGAGTTCCCGCAGTCACATGGGGTGCGGGAACTGCACAGAAACCCGCACGCTCTGGCTCTGGGCCCAGAGGTGCTTTGGAGATGGTGATATGGCCCAGCCCAGGGGCCCTGAGTGGGCGGGTGCCAGGAAACAACGGGAGGCCTCTGCACAGATGGGCCACCAGCAGGGGCTCGACCCACTCCTCTAGCTCACTGTGCGTCCTCCAGACACTTACAAACACCCCGTCTTAGCCATTTCAGGCCTTAAACAAAGCACCAAATGCCGGGCAGTGTATGAACAACCGACACTGATTTCTCACAGTCTGGAGGCTGGAAGATCAAGGCCTGGTGGCTGTAATGACCTGATATGATAGACAGATGCTGACAGTGCAGATTTGGGCCCCAGGATGTGTACTGTTCTAGAAGGAGCACTTAGTTCTTATTTCAAAGAAAAGGCTAAAAGAGAGATTTCACATCGGGGCAGAATTGCACTCATTCACAAGATCCAAAATAATTTTATACTCATGGGCATGTGTCACATTTGTTTTAAAATTTCTCTTGAATTGGATTATATCAGAGACAATGATGATAAACCACATACAACCAGGATAAAAATATAGCTCAATCTGCAAAACACTGCTACAAATCTCATACTAACAACATCTTGGAACATTAAGAACCCTTTCTTAGAACAGATCTTGAAACAACATAAACAATTTTCAGATAGCAGTAGCACTTCTATTTCCAAATTCTTGAACCATTAAGAAAAGAGAAAAGCAGCAAAATCCAGTGGGTAGATGCAGTAGGTCTTATTCACACGGATTTTGTTCGAATTTGGCCAGGAATTAACTCAGAATGTCAGGTCTCCCTTGATATACTTGGAATATACACTGTACGACCCCCAGTGACTGCATTGGTCCCTGTGGAGCAGGTGTCACTTGGTGGCTGAAGAGAGAAAAGGAGGCAGCAGGGCAGATGTGGGAGCATCATGGAAAATGGAGCTGTAGGAAGACAGCGAATGACAGCTCTAGAAGACGCTTTTTAAAAGACGTATAGACATGACCTGAGTCCCTTTGGAGCCAGGTATCAAAGTGCAACCCAGAATCAAGAAAAGGAAAATTCTCCCAATTCATCTGCAGGGAGGACTGGAAAGTCACTGTGAGAACTCAGAGTGGGACATGAATGACTCCTTTGGTTGCAAGGGACAGAAACCCAACTTGGACTAGCTTAACAGAAGGCATTTTATTATGTGTTATGGGAATATCAAAAGAAGCAAAGAACAAAATGGACTTTGGAGTCAGGAAAAGCCAAAGCCATAGACTTAACTGTCAGCAGGACTCTGTCCTTATCACCTGTGTCTGCTCCTTGATACATGAATTCCTTATTCTTCTTTCCCTTTGGAAACCATGTCTTTCTAATTCTCTGGTCCACATGGCCGGAAGAAAACAAAACAAACACAACAAAAATCTACATCACTTAACCTACCAGGTTTCAGCTCTGCCACTGCTTCTTCTCAGCTTCAGTTTCAAAATTTGACCTGAGTGGGATTGTGTGTTCAGCGACTTGATGCACCTATGATAACCATGTGGGTAGAAAATTCCCAGAACAGTGGGGAGACTAAAAGACAAGCTATGAGGGACAGGGTTGACACCATTCCTGAAATAAGATTAGGATACCCAACTGAAGCAGGGATACTGATTCCACTAGCAAACCCTAGGGCAGTTAGTGTGAAGATTACAACAATTCCAGGGTTTGCCCAGGATGCATGAATGTATATAGTTGAGCAGGCAAGAAAATAAGGGCAAAAATGAAAAAGAGACAGTGTGGTAAGCTTACGAGGCACACTCTGTCAGCCTCAGGAAATCACTGGCTTCTGTTTTAAGAAGGGGAGGGACACAGGCTTTACTGGCCATATGGACACAGAAGGCAAGGACTTGGGATCTCAGGAAGGGAGCTGGGACTGAGGAAGTCACACAAAGCCGGAAGGTTCATGTGTCTAAAGCTGAGTGAAGTGTGGACTAGAAAGACCACCCGGATGCCCAGGAAGACAAGGCTATCTTAGCTTGAGGTGAGGAAATTGCCTCCAAAATCCGTAAGCACAGGGCTGCTCTTGCAGTTTTAACTTATGCTACATGAAACAAGAATATCCAAGCCAAGGAGCTCACAAAAACAAAAAAATGTGGTCTTGGCCAGGAAGACTCCCAGAGCACCTCACAGAGCAAACCAAGACCCTCCTCAATCATTCCTTCAACTAAAGCCATGCAGGACCCTCACGATAAACTCTGATCATGGCCATCTTTGAATATTTCCCCATGAAGTGGAGTTGGTGGACACAATTATCAGCAGAAATGGAGTACAAAAACTTTAGACAATAAAGCCATATCATATACAGTCTTTAAATCAATTGTTTAAAATGACTAGAAATGTAATAAGAGTATAGGCACCATAATAAAGAATGGAAAGTTTGAAAAGAACGAAAGTGAAACTAGAAATAAGAGTAGTTACTGAACATAAACAGTCAATTGATGGGTGAAGAGCTGAAGAGCTGATCAGAAACACCTGAAGATAGAATTAGTGAACTGGAAAACAGATATGAAGAAATCATCCAGAATGTAGCTCATAGAGTTGAAAGGATGAAAAATGTGAAAGAGAGTTTAGATGACAGACTAAGTCTAATATTCATTTAATAGGAATTCCAGAAGAAGAGAAATCCAAGAAAATGTAGAAGAGGGACTATTTGAGGGGATATTAACTAGAAATAACCAGAAGTAGGGGAAAATTTAATTGTCATTGATGGAACAAAATGAGTTCTAGAAAAGTTAAATAATAATAAACCCATACTTTATACTAAGTCTCCAGGATGGTACACACAATAATCTTTCTCAATTGGTGGGCTTCATTATGAATCTTTATCACATGGGGGTGGGCTCTAGGTAAATACCAGTGCCCATGTCCACTCCTAGAGACTTGGGTTCATTTAGGGTGGGGTGAGGCAAAAACAGGAACACCAAAACACAGGCCCCAAGTGACTCTGAGATGCAGCAAGAATCCAGGTCCACTTTTTCATATATTACTCATTTGTAAGTACTACTGTCAGCTACTGGCCATTAACTTTGTCATGCTGTTCGTCACTGAAAATAGATCTTTAACTCTGATGAAAATAAATTCACCAAAGTTTTTTTGTCTAGTGTTTTATACTTTCCAAATTTTGTCTAAAAAGTCTTTCCCCAAACTACCACTGGCATTTTTCACAGAAATAGAACAAAAAAATTCCCAATTTGTATGGAAACACAAAAGACCCCGAATAGAAAAAGCAATCTTGAGAACGAAAAACGGAGCTTGAGGAATCAGGCTCCCTGACTTCAGACTATACTACAAAGCTACAGTAATCAAGACAGTATGGTACTGGCACAAAAACAGAAAGATAGATCAATGGAACAGGATAGAAAGCCCAGAGATAAATCCACGCACCTTATCTTTGATAAAGGAGGCAGGAATGTACAATGGAGAAAGGACAGCCTCTTCAATAAGTGGTGCGGGGAAAACTGGACAGGTACACGTAAAAGTATGAGATTAGAACACTCCCTAACACCATACACAAAAATAAGCTCAAAATGGATTAAAGACCTAAATGTAAGGCCAGAAACTCTCAAACTCTTAGGGGAAAACATAGACAGAACACTCTATGACATAAATCACAGCAAGATCCTTTTTGACCCACCTCCTAGCGAAATGGAAATAAAAACAAAAATAAACAAATGGGACCTAATGAAACTTCAAAGCTTTTGCACAGCAAAGAAAACTGTAAACAAGACCAAAAGACAACCCTCAGAATGGGAGAAAATATTTGCAAATGAAGCAACTGACAAAGGATTAATCTCCAAAATTTACAAGCAGCTCATGCAGCTCAATAACAAAAAAACAAACAACCCAATCCAAAAATGGGCAGAAGACCTAAATAGACATTTCTCCAAAGAAGATATACAGACTGCCAACAAACACATGAAAGAATGCTCAACATCATTAATCATTAGAGAAATGCAAATCAAAACTACAATGAGGTATCACCTCACACCAGTCAGAATGGCCATCATCAAAAAATCTACAAACAATAACTGCTGGAGAGGGTGTGGAGAAAAGGGGACCCTCTTGCACTGTTGGTGGGAATTTAAATTGATACAGCCACTATGGAGAACAGTATGGAGGTTCCTTAAAAAACTAAAAATAGAACTACCACATGACCCAGTAATCCCACTACTGGGCATATACCCTGAGAAAACCATAATTCAAAAAGAGTCATGTACCAAAATGTTCATTGCAGCTCTATTTACAATAGCCCGGAGATGGAAACAACCTAAGTGTCCATCATCGGATGAATGGATAAAGAAGGTGTGCCACATATATACAATGGAATATTACTCAGCCATAAAAAGAAACGAAATTGAGTTATTTGTAATGAGGTGGATGGACCTAGAGTCTGTCATACAGAGTGAAGTAAGTCAGAAAGAGAAAGACAAATACCATATGCTAACACATATATATGGAATTTAAGAAAAAAAATGTCATGAAGAACCTAGGGGTAAGACCAGAATAAAGACACAGACCTACTAGAGAATGGACTTGAGGATATGGGGAGGGGGAAGGGTAAGCAGGGACAAAGTGAGAGAGTGGCATGGACATATATACACTACCAAACGTAAAATAGATAGCTAGTGGGAAGCAGCCGCATAGCACAAGGACATCAGCTCGGTGCTTTGTGACCACCTGGATGGGTGGGATAGGGAGGGTGGGAGGGAGGGAGACGCAAGAGGGAGGAGATATGGGAACATATTTATATGTATAACTGATTCACTTGGTTGTAAAGCAGAAACTAACACACCATTGTAAAGCAATTATACTCCAATAAAGATGTAAAAAAAAAAAAAGTCTTTCCCAAGCATAGGTCACAAAGTTACTTTCCTATAATTTATTCTACTTACTTACATTTTACCTTTCAAACTTAGATATTAATGTTATCAGGTGTATGCATTTTTCAATAGAAATACAGTTTTACTTCTTCTCAAAATAGAGCTAATTTTTCCTAAACATTGTACCAAATAATCTCTCTTTTCCCTATTGTTTTGTGGTGCCATATTTAATAAATATTAAATCCACAAATATCTCTGAATTCTCTATTATATTCCTCTGGCTTTATTTCAGTTATTGAACCAATAACATATTGTTTTCATTTCTGTGGTTTTGACGTATTTCTCATTATCTAATAGGGAAAATATGAAGTTGACTGAGCTTTTTATGGGTCTTTTTTCTCCAATATATGTTTTTTGGAACAAGCTTATTGAGTGCTACTGGAATTTTGATTGAGATTGCAATAAATTTATAAAATAGTGGAGAACTGGCATCCTTATAATATTAGGCTGTAACTTAAATTATAGAAGGATGGGGAATACTATTTAGATCTTCTATGTAGTTTATTAGAGTTTTAAAATTTGCTCCATGGTCATTTTTTATTTGTTTTTTGTAGCTCAGCTCCCAGACAGTTTCAAGAGTTATTTGGTATTATGAAGGAAATCTTATTTTTAAGTTTTGTTACTTACTATTGGTGTACTGATCATTGTAACTAGTTATTACATGCAACAACCTTGCTGAACCATATTAGTTCTAACAGCTTAATGATTCTATTAGTTTTTCCAGTTGAATGACTCAAATCATCTGCAACTAACGAGAGCTTTGTCTTTCCTCTTTCAAGCCCTTTCACTCTCATTTATTTGTCTTTCCTTGTTCTATAGGCCAAGATCCCCAGTATTATGTGAAAAGGAGCTGTCAGAATAGTTACCCTTGTCATGCCTGATTGTAAGGAGAGTGCTTGTAAAATCTGTCCATTATGTAAAGTATTTCCTCTAAAATTTGGCATATAATTTGGCATATAAGGAAACTCTCCTTTCCATTCCTACATTGCTAGAGTTCCTTTTAATTTTAAACAGTAGTGGATGTAAATGCTTCTTCCGTGTCTACTGAGATAATACAAAATATTTTCTCTTATCCAAGTAGTGAGTTAAGTCATTAGATCCTCTGATGTTGAAACGATCCTGCATTTGGGGATAAATATCAATGAAGATGTATTTTTAAGTGCACAGTTGAATGCAGTGGGCCATGGCTTCCTAAGGCTTCACATAGATCTATCCATAACTGAAATGGGCCCATAATCACTTTTTGCTTTATATTCAGCTGGTGCTAGAATAAAAAGTACCCTACCCTCATTGTGAAACAAGTGGAATTCTCATACATTCACAGCTGCTGGGAACGTAGAATTGCATGGTCATGTGGAAAATGGTTTGGAAGTTTCTTATAAAGTAAAACATATATTTAATATATGACCCAGAAATCCCAGATGTAAGTATGTATCCAAGGAAAATGAAAACATATGTTGGCACAAAGAGCTGTTCATGGATGCTTCTGTAGCTAAATTCATAACAGGCTAAAATTCAGGCAACCAAAACATCCACAACTGGTGAATGTTTACCCAAAGTGTGATAACCATGCAATGAAGCAAACTGCTGGCAGGTGCGACAATATGAGAAAGTCTCAGGAAGCATTAGGCTACATGGAAGAATGCACACACTAAATACACAGTGTATTATCCAACTTACATGGCTTCCTGAAGAGACACGCAGGGACAGAAATCAAATGTGGCCAGAGCGGGAAGAGGGAATTGACTGCAAAGGGGCTCGGGAGACCTTGGGTGAGAGGAATTTTCCTCAAACCCATTGTGGCGGGACCTGGGAGAGTGGGACGGTCTCTACCGAGATCGTGGTGGGACCTGGGGGAGGGAGATATTCTCTAGGTGTTTTAATGCCCAAAGCATAAAAAAAAGACCTCTTTTCAATATCACACACCTTATGTGATACAATGGAGCAATCCTGAAAAAATAAATAATAACCAGATGGGTTTTATTCTAACAGTAACAGAAGAATACACCAAAAGTAGGCAAGCACTGTAGTTTCTAAGTCCAGACTTGGTCACACTCGGTACACATCTAACTTGTGAATCTGTTTCTAACAGCACAGGTTGCTAAGCGCTAGATGTTTCTGTTCATTGCTTTCCTCATAATCATGAAACATCACACAGCCTCCATCTGCCTCGATCTCCTCCATTAGGGAGACAAGTGTTTAAATGTGTCCTTTGTGTCAGTGTTTCCAGAAGCTCTGAGGCCCGTTTCTTCATTCAGTCAGAGCCATCTTCCAAGTTTGCAACAAGAGGGGCAAGTCATACCGCTCTGCCTACTATATTTTATTGTCTAAACAGGTCTGAAAATAGCTGCTTTTCTCTAAACACAAGTTTCTCTAGAACGTTCGTACTTTCCTTGTCCCCCATACAAAAATGTACGGCCCACTGTTGGTAGTAGGTGGCAGAGCACAGGCGCCGGGCACAGGTCGGGTCAGGCTGTGGGGTTCGAACCTCGAGCTGCCCTTCAGCAGCCGTGTCCTCTCAGTGAAGTTACACAAGATCACCTGCCTCAATGTTTTCATCCATAAGATCGGGACAAAGTTACCTAACCTCTTCTGCCTCAACTTCTTTATCTATAAAACGGGGATGAGAACAGCATCTACTTCAGGGGATCTGAGAACTAAGTTAACATCAATAAAGTCTTGGAACAGTACTTGGCATATAGTAAATACTATTATTTTATCATCTAAATATCACCCTCCTCTGTGACAGCCAGGAACATCTCCTGCATTTTGATTAGAATGTGAGAAGGTGCCATGATGTGTAAGTGAGCTCCACGTGTAAACTAAGGAAAGCATTTCAGAGAGAGAAGGGGCGCCAGCTTGAAGACAGCAGGGAAAGCCTGGCTTGGCTGGACATCCACCCTCAATCCTTGGCTGACCCATCAGGGGCCGGGCAGGGCCTTCTGGCCTTTGCCTGCAGTGAGAGCTGCCACCCCCAGACAATAGGACCGACTTGCTTGTGAAGGGCGGTAAACCCCATGAGCAAGGTCCTAGGTCAACAAGGAACTAGGAGAAAGTGAATAACAAGAAGTAACCAAACGTAGGCCATAACCGTCATGCGAATAAAATCCAAACATTTCCAATGTACTATTTTTCCTGCATGAATCCAGCATAAGACACAATTCTTTTCTAATTTGGCCTGTGGGGTTATCTACAAACCATCCTTTCACTAGATGTCTTTCCTAAATGTAAATAAATCCCCAAACTCAGAGCATCCTTGCAAAACAAACAAACAAAAGCAAAGAAACAAAACAAAAAAAAAAGAAAAAGCACCGCATCTACTCTGAGCAGTGGGCATGAGTAAATCTCTATTTCAACCCGGCTTAGCAGGTTGGAGTGTTAAGGGCAATTAATGAAAAACGCCGTAAGAGAAGCATGTTTAGTCTTATTTGCTTAAAACTGTTTGATCTGAAAATCGTCCCAATAGCTGAACACTTTCACACCCAGAGACCCATGACTCCATGCTCCCCGGAAAACCCATCTACCCCTCCCCGTCGGAGGTGACGAGGAGATCACGGGAACGCCAGATGGGAAATCCACCTTCCACACGTCCTGTGACGTGGTGGCGTCCCTGATCATTAATGCCACCGCTAACAGCACGGACGCAAAGGGAGAGAAAGCCCCTATACGTTGCTGGCGTGAAGAGAGAAAGGCATGTCACTGTTTAATTGTCAGACTTGGGTTCCTGCCTAATTGAAACACAAGGCATATCTGTGCCAAGACGAATCAGCTACCAGACTCTCCGGCACAGCTGTTGTTTGTCTTGGGCCTGGTAAGAATTTGCTTTGCTCACATGCTTTGGGAGACCGTGTGGTAGATGAGGGGGCAGGTCTGAAATCTCCATGAAAAACTTACTGTTCAGCCTTGCCCATCAAAAGAAGAAACTTAAAATGAAAACAGACTTTCAAATGTTCTCTAAAGCAGAATTTTAAGATTGTATTCAATGCTGTTCTTATGCAGTTACTTCAAACAGGACAGTGAGTAGAAAAGGAGAAATAGCTGTATGAGAATGGTTGGTACAGAGCCAGTTTGAATTAGCTCTCTTTACGGGGACAGTATGATGGGTTGGGTTTGACCTTTTTTAATCCACGATTAAAACCCCCTTATCCTATTACATTTCTATATTTTGTTTGGTAGCCAGCATGAAAACAAAAGGAGAGCTCTCCAACTCTCTTTCCCCTTTTTTAACCTGGCACAAAACTTTAGAGGACAGCATGGAATAAAATCGTAAGAAGACCAAGGATAAAGCAACCTAAACGTCCGTCGACAGATGAATGGATAAAGAAGATGTGGTATGAATGTACAATGGAATACTACTCAGCCATAAAAAGGAACGAAATGATGCCATTTGCAGCAACATGGATGGACCTAGAGATTATCATACTAAGCGAAGTAAGTCAGACAGAAAAAGACAAATATCATATGATATCACTTATATGTGGAATCTAAAAAAAAATGATATAAATGAACTTACAAAACAGACACAGATGCAGAGAACAAACTTATGGTTACCAAAGGGGAATGCGAGGGTAGATAAATGAGAAATTTGGGGTTAACAGATACACACTACTTGTGTGTATATATACATAAAATAAACAACAAGGACCTACTGGATAGCACAGGGAACTATATTCAATATCTTGTTAAAAAAAAAAAAAAAAGGATTTCCCTGTGATTGAGGCAGAAATAGTGCAGACTCACAGGCAAGTGGACCAGTTACCAGTTATGGAACCTCTGGTAAATTATCCAGCCTCTCTGTACCTCAGTTTTATCATCTGTCAAGTGGGGTCAGTACTGTAACTGTGTTCCAGATTGGGGATTGAGGCACACACACGGCAAGAACTAATATGGGTGCAAACTAACATATGTAACACCTCCACAGCGGAAACCTTTAACAGTGTCTCCACACAGGTGCTTTGCCTTGACAGAGGCAGTTAAGTGCAAGGATTCAGTTTGGATTAAAAGCCTAAAACTAGCTTATATTTGAGTGTTAGTTTCACAGGCCATCACGGCAGAGAAAAGCTGGAGAAGGCACCACACCACTGTTCCCCCGTTGCAGCCTGGATGGTCACCTGTTTCGTTTTACAGATTTCAGAAAAGAAAGTCCCATGCTGTAGCATCGCCCACCTCCACAGTGTGTAACCTGTCTCTCCCACAGGGCACTGGTCAGATCGTGTCCGTCTCAGCCTGTTGTCTGATTATCCAGGTCTCATGGAGGGTCCTTGGCTATTACCCAGATCCCACTCGTGGTCAATTAACTCAGAGCTTCCGGGATGGGTCTGGGTACCATGGTTTCTGAAATATCTCCAGACGGTCCCACCATGGGCCAAGGCTAAGCTCTCCAAAGACTTAAATTCTATCATTTAATTACTTCTCGAAGTCTCTAATCCAGGGTAAATATTTCCACGTCGTTTAAGTGTGCTGAAGTCTGACATGTGGAAATATTTTGTGGTTGTCCTTCTGGCTTTGCCCGTGAGCCGCTCCTGTAACTCAGCTCCACCAGCCCCGGCCCAGCTCGGGTCTCCGCCCTGTGCTCCGCGGGAGGTGCCTCTGGGCCTGGGTGGGATTTGGATGGAGACACAGGGGTCTGCCCTGGCTAGACTCCCCCGGACGGCTCAGCACTGAGCCACTCACCCAGGGAGGCGTTCACTGTGGAACAGCCCATCCTCCACACAGAGGCTTCAGGATGAGCCGGGGGGCAGGGTCACCCAGCCATTGGGGACGCCATGGGACATTTCCTCCGCACAGAGGCTTCCAGCAACTGTGTCCTTCCTGACCCCAAAACTTCCTGCGTCGTTATTAGAGGTAGTTTGACCCGTGTGCCCTGGACTCCTGCAGGGCAGGTAAGGCCAGGAACTGGCTGCTTTCCACCCAGGAGCAGACAGGCCCTGGGGAGGGGAGGGCTACTTAACAGGTCTGTTTGTCTCCAAGAGGCTTTGGGAGTCTGCAGGGTGAGGCCCAGGGAATGAATCCCTGCTGCTCAGGGTCAGCGTGGAGATCTGGCTGTGTCGGGGGTGGGATCTGGGTGTCGGGGGGGATCTGGGTGTGGAGGGGGTCTGAGTGCAGGAAGGGGTCTGGGTGCAGGAAGGGGTCTGGGGGGGCAGGTGGCCGCGGGCAGGAAGGGGTCTGGCGGGGGTTAGGGGGCAGGGAGCTTTTCCGACTCCCAGCGCTGCCTCCTCAGGGCTGGGAATGGGTGTGCAGTGCTTCCCGCTTGAAAGGAAAGGATCCACAGACCTGCCAGAGTCCACTCACGGGCCGGCGTGGGACTCCCGGTTCTGCAGCTTCCGTGCAGATAGAAGTGAGATGCTGGACCAGACACCATCCCAAGGGCTGCTCTCCCCACACCTCACACTCCGCAGACGCAGCCCACTTGGCATTCCAGACTCCAGCTCAGAAGGGCAGAATCTGTGCTTCAAATAACTAGAAGAACGTGCGGTATTTCTACTTATCCAATATCTCTAAAGAACCAACGACTCTCTTCATGGCCTGGAAATCTCCAGAGTGAAGCATTGTAACCTTGACCTGCCTAAAACTTCACCTTTGTTGATGACAGGGCCCAAGTTCAGGAGCTGAACTTCCAAGTGGATAATCAACTTTATGGGCTAGTTTAGACTATCCATATATCACTGACTACACACACACACACACACACACACACACACACACACACGTACTGCTGCATAAAAAGAATTGGACTGAGATAATCACTCACATATTTTATCAAGTAGAGACCCTTCTCACTGTTACAGAAGGCAAGAATATTTTCTGAAGGAGAAAAAAGTTACTGAACAGTGTATGGGAATTTCAGGTTCCTGGGAAATGGATGATGTCGGTTTGCAGCCATCACCTGAGAAAGAACTGACCAAGGGAGAAGGTGGCCATTTCCTCAACAATAACGCCCAAAATTTTCATAGGTTTTCATAGACTAAGTGAAGTCAAATTTATGGCAATGAATCTGGAGATTGCCTATTTTGGGGGTAGGGTGAGGGTGAGGTTACTTAGGAATTGTTTTTTAAGTTTGCAAACTACATCTGAAGTGTGAAATCCCAAATTCCTAACCTCTCTTACAGTTCTATTATTCAATATCTAAATGAAACTTCTAGTTAAGATCAAGTTTTTAATTAAAGCTTTGAAGCAGCTCCTTTATTTCAAACATATAGAAAACTATATATAAAATATAACAAGAGAAAAATAAACTGGCATAGCTAGGCTCAAAACAAGGCAGTTCTTCCATGAGCAGAAATGAAACAGAAACACAAGCTTATGCCTTGGGCTCCCGGCTTCGGGCAGGGAGTGAGTCTCCACAAAAAGGCTGGAGCCCAGGAATGGTGGGGACTTCCAGGTTCCTGAAGGGAGGCTGACATTTACACCAGGACCTGGTGCCGCAGTTTGAGCTAAACACATGCCTAACGGAGACCTAGAGTCGTCAAGGGCGAAGACCCTGACATGAGCTGCCAGATGACCAGAACCGGGGTCTTCCTGTCACCGGGTTCTGCGCTTATGTCCCAAAAAACTTGGAAAGAAGCAATTGCAAAAACCAAATTCAGGGAGAGAGCAGTGGAGAAAGAGAAAGGGAAAGACCAAGCATGCTTCTTGACCAAAAATAAATCTGTAAATTAAAATCATAAAAACACATTTAAATTGAATGCTAAGACACATAACCAAATAACAGCTGGAAGATAACTGCATTCCAGGTCAATCTGAAATAAAAAAACATAGTCTGAAGAGTAATTGAAAATAAGTTATGCTTATAATCCCCAAAGAGATGAATGAACAATAGCCAAATGTAAAAAAAGAAATTATTTTACAAACTGCAGTAAAGTGTAAGAAGGTGGATACGTAAAAGAACATACTGGAAATTTAAAAATGGATATTAAAAAAGTGGCAGAACATTTCCTGCAAGGACGAAACACATTTGAAAGAAGTTGGTTGGAATATAATATTGAGGAATCACCCAAAATTCAGCTTAGAGAGACAAATTGATTTTAAAATATAAAAGCTCAGCTAAGAGCCATGGATGATACTTTAAGGGTTTCAAAAATATATCTAGGGCTTCCCTGGTGGCGCAGTGGTTGAGAGTCTGCCTGCCGATGCAGGGGACATGGGTTCGTGCCCCGGTCCGGGAGGATCCCACATGCCGCGGAGCGGCTGGGCCTGTGAGCCACAGCCGCTAAGCCTGCGCGTCCGGAGCCTGTGCTCCGCAACGGGAGAGGCCACAACAGTGAGAGGCCCGCGTACCGCAGAAAAAAAAAAAAAAAAAAAAAAAAAATATATATATATATATATATATATATATAAAAATAAAAGAATGCAGAACACAATAATAAAGGCAGTTTTGGAGAAACAATATTTGAAGAGGTGACAGATGGCAAATTCCTTACCAGCAGCATTAGATTATCAGGAAGCAATAAAATAATATTTTCAAAGTGTTAATAATAATATTATTATTAATATGTTAATACTATGTCAATCTAGAAATGTATACCAAGCTAAACTATCATTTAGGAGTGACAACAAAATGAGGACATTTTCAGGTATACAAAGACCAAGAGATATTATCACTTACTTTCAATACCTCAAGGAAAAAAATAAAAAGATATTATGAAAAGATGTCTTTCAGCAAGAGAAGGTAACCTAGAGGAAGAAAAAAGACAAAAAATAACAGACACAGAAATTGATCAAAACTCTAGACAGTAATACCGCTCATTACGCCACATCAGCCTCTGAGATCTTTTTTCTTGTCCAGGTGGAAACAGAGATACAGAGTAACCTTAAATTCTTTCATTAAAATGTATAGTTAAGTATATACATTACAGTATTAAGGGTAATAGTTAAAAACGGGGATTTCCCTGGAGGTCCAGTGGTTAAGAATCTGTCTTGCAATGCAGGGGACGCCAGTTCGATCCCTGGTCAGGGAACTAATATCCCACATGCCTCGGGGCAACTAAGCCCACGTGTCACAACTACAGAGACCACGCACTCTGGAGCCTGTGCGCCACAACTAGAGAGAAGCCCACACACCACAACGAAGAGCCCGCGTGCTGCAACTAAGGCCCGATACAGCCAAAACATAAATAAACAGATAAATAAATACTTTTAAAGGGTAACAGTTAAAACAACACAAACTACAATCTTGAGCTTCCAACCGACACTGGGAACAATATTTAAAAAATCAACCTCTCAGAGGCAGAAAGGGAAACAAAAGAGTCAAAGCACAGGATGAAACACAGCAAAACTCATTCGTAAAAGTAAGTCTAAACGTTATGTATCAGTAGTCCAAAATATCATGAATGGGTAAATTCTCCAGTTAAAAGGCAGCAACTATAAAATTAAGAAATTCAACTAGAGAGACTGAAAGTAAAAAGATGAGAAAATTATGCCACATAAATATTAACCAATATAAAGTTGGTTTAGTGCTGTTAATATAAGATAAAAGAAAATTAATTTAACTCCAAAAACATAAGTGGGAAATAAAATGAATGAAAAATAATAATACAAAGCGAAATCCCTGGGAAGACCAATGATCACAAACTACACACAGTGTCAGGACACCTAATGCAGAAGCTGGAAGGGATACAGGAAACACTGAAGAAGCATAAATGCAGAGGCAGATTTTAATTCATCCTCATTACAAACCCACAGGTCAAAGGGCAAATATAATCAATTATAAGGTTTCAGAAGATCTGAAAAACAGCATCAAGTTTGATCCAAAAGATATGACATAATGGATATTAAGTAGAATCCTGTAACAACAGACATATAATATATGCATTTTTTTCAGAAACACGTGGAAATTTTATGAAAATTAATCAGGAATCAGGTCACTATCCCAGGGACTAGGTCAGAAACGTAAACAAAACAAAACAAAGCAAAGCATTCCTAAGTAATTCATTGACTACAAAGGAAACTGTTACAGAAATTTTAAAATAGTTAACACTAAATGAAGACAGAAGTACTTCGTGCCAGAACTGAAACTAAACTGGTACTTTGAGAGAAATTTATAGGCTTAAATGTGAACATTAAGAGAGAAAATAGTCTGAAAATAAGTGAAATATTCAACTGAACAAGCTAGAAACGTACAAATGAATGGTACTAAACACAGGAGGAGAGAAAAAAGACAAGAGCAAAAACTAAAGAAAAAGTAGAGAGATCCTAGTGAGGGTCAGCGAGGCCAAAGGCCGTTCCCCTGAAATGACTAAGGACGCCCACAGCCTTTCCAGCAGCCAGCACTCAGGATGGACGATGGAGAGAAGCCGACAACCATGAAACAATACACAGGTTTGCCAACGGCAGCAAATGCCAAAAGTCGGCTCAGAAGCATCTGTACCACGGCCTCGGAGGCAGCTCCATCACTGTCTCACGAAGGTCCTGAACTCAGGGCACTTCCTCTCCCACCCAAAGTGCTTTTCTCCAAACCCGCAAGTGTTACCACCACTCAGCAGTTCCTAGGTCAAAAACCTACAAGTTCTTCGCCTCCTGTCTGTGGTTACTTGCACAATAAGAGGAAACTGGTTATAAAGGCGAACGTTATTTAAAATATCTTAAAGATACTACCCAACTAGCAATATGCTTAAAAAAACTCTTTTTTCTGCATGCAGAGAAGAAACTTTGTAAGAGCGACATTCATGCATATGTGTGCTGTTAAATCATATGTCACGTGTTTAATGTGGCTTCTAAAATCATACGTACAGGTATTGGTGAGTTTTGCAAAGGCTTTTGAGATATGACGATCACATCTAGCAACATTGTTAAAATAGGGAAAGATCACTCGATCTTCCGCCCAACGGATAACCCGGATGCATCTCCCCTCACCAGACAAACACACACGCTCAGCAAGACGCAGGTGTGAGGTCCTCACCTCCTAGGATTCTGTTACTTTCAGCTGCTAGTTACAGAGCGATACGAAACGAACCAGCTTGTTTCACTTGCTTATGTACGTGGGAATGGAGCACAAGGATGTAGGTTTTCCTTTTCCTTTTTAATCAGCTAATCCAAATCCAAAAATGATTTGGTACATGTTATTATCACACTGCACTTCTAATTATGCTTGGAGACGATGAGCAGTATGTTAGTCTATGAAGCCAGACACGCAATAACCAGGCATTTGCCACATTTTCCTTGGAATATATATCTATTAAAAAAAGAAAGCTGTATTTGAGTTATGGTTCCATGTGGTATCTTGGGCAAGATACCTTCAAGAATCCCAAGTTTCCCTCACAAGAAGCGGTGATAATGACACCTTTCCCACAATGTTGCCATGGAATTGAATAGGCAGGTGTGGAAAGGTGTGAGGCCCTCAGTAAGATGAAGGAAGGCAGGTTTGAGTTGGTGGGGATTAAATTCCAGCATGGAGAATTAGCCAGACTGAGACTACCCACAGGAGTCATCAGAAATGTACTTCCTGTAGCACCGGAGTTTCCTCTAGTAAACGGGGAAGAAAGCTGTTAAATGGGGATTCCGAACGCGAACAGTTACAGCACTTCCTCTCTGGGCAGAAAGGTTTACCAGGAATGGTGCTGCAGGTAATCAGTACACTTGCTAAAACAGGCACAGAGGCATTTATTAAAATGTGCCAGTTACACAGTGGGTGACTCCCAAGACGTAATTACCCATCGAGGTACTCACACCGCACAAATAATTGTACAAACGTTAAATAAAGTGTACACCCCAAAATCAAAGTTGTAAGTAAAATTTTTAAATGGGTAATGGGATATAAAAATTGAATCCTGGGGCTTCCCTGGTGGCGCAGTGGTTGAGAGTCCGCCTGCCGATGCAGGGGACGTGGGTTCGTACCCCGGTCCGGGAAGATCCCACATGCCGCGGAGCGGCTGGGCCCATGAGCCATGGCCGCTGAGCCTGCGCATCCGGAGCCTGTGCTCCGCAACGGGAGAGGCCACTGCAGTGAGAAGCCCGCGTACCGCAAAAAAAAAAAAAAAAAAAAAAAAAAAAAATTGAATCCTGTAAGCTATAAGTACATAAGAACATTGGAAGTTAAATATAAACATATATAGGTAAGCGATGAGAAAAGCGTTTATTAGATATACTGCTGATTTATAATTTAAAGTTTCTTACTTCAAAAACAATTTGAAACTGCTAAAAATAAAAGAGGATGAAAATGGAAAACGACCAGCTCATATATTAACTAATGAGGAAAGAAATTTATCAGAATTGACATCAAAACAGTTGGTATGATTTGTTATTTAAGTTTTAAAGAAGAAAGTCAGAATACCGGCAATGATGGCTGGTAACTGGTATATGTAAGTGCATGAGCTGCATGACTCAGTCAAGATGTCAGTTTTCCCCAAGTTGGTCTATGGGTTTCATACAATTGTTCGCAAACGTCCAGCTTTTTTTTTTTTGTATATATAGACAAGCTTCTCCTAAGTGTTATACGGAAAGGCACAAGGCCTAGAATAGTTAACGCTGAAAAAGAGACAGAAAGTGGGAAGAATTACCCTCCCCAATACTAGGGCTCACAGTATTCAGGCCAGATGGAGGGGGGCCATGTGTACGTCGGGCGGTTTCCGGCAGCACCCCAGCAGCTCCGAGCGGCTGAGTCAGACCTGTGCCCGGCGGGGCTAGAGGAGCAGCCCCCAGAGAGAAGCCCAGACTCTGTGATTTTTGGGGTGTGGAGTCATGCGTAACCAGTGCCACACACATCACCGTCCCTCCCTACCTAAAGCAGCCCAGAAGACCTTCCCTCGCCGCAAGATGGGGAACCCATTGGTGAGGGAGAATGACATTTCTGAAAAAGCACGTGCCTGGGTGGCTGGCAAAGAGGGCCCTCGTTTCATGGGAGATGCCGGGAGCAGCGTCTGCAGAGGCCACGTGGCCGCCTTGACCCTGGGGAGAGGGGTCTCCATCCCAGGGTCTGACCACGGCGAGGCTGGGGCAGCCCACTGACCACGAGGGGTCCCAGTAACACACACAGCTGGACCCACTCGGTGCCGTGCACACACCCAGGAGGAGGCTGGGAAGGGGGCTCGGTGACAAGTGGCCTCAGCCCGAAGTCGGCCTCACGGTGGACCTGCTGGCCTGTGACTCCCGGGCTCCCAGGCGCACACGTGCACCAACCTGCACAGCCGCTGGCAGTGCCCCCAGCTCCCTCTCTGCGGGACGGGTCACTGGAGGGAAGGAACTAGACTCGTACTCAGCAGAAGATCGAAGCCAAAAGCAACAGCGCATCCCCTGGGGGCCGGCACAGATTAGCGCCGCTCTCAACCACTTGGAAAATGAAGAGCTTTTAGTTCCTATGATCCTGATTTGGCCTGCATGCAATACATGCCCCTTGGAAAACAAAGGTGTATTTTATATGCTTAACAAGATGGGGACCACGTGCAAACTTGCTGTTCCAGGGGAGTTCCGTGCTTGCCCGCCAAGCCAGCAAGCCCCTGGCCGCAGGCTGTCAACCTTGGCAGATGCTCTGTGTGTGTTTTTACCAGGAGCCACTTATCCTCACGTCACAGGGACAGCCGTGTCCCTTCAGCATCTGAGCTGGGGCATCTTTCACTCAGCAGGAAACCTGACTGCCTCCCCTGGTCCCTGGCCTTGAGGGTGTCAGCCAAATAGGATCTGGAGCCGGAAGTCGTGCGTCCTCTGGAGGTGAGACGTGTGAGCCAGAGGGGGGAAGAAGACCCCGAACATCCAGGGGGCCCCGTGTTTCTCAGTGCCCACGCTCTGGGGGACGGCTCTCCCCTCCGGGAGGAGGACGTGCTGCACCCCCATCCGTGAGAGGGGGGAAGAGCCACAAGGGGAAACGATGAGCCCCTCAGGGCTGCATCAGAAGGAGCCCCCAGCTGCTCCAGGCGGTGGCACCAGCCGCAGGCCCCAGGACCAGATGGCGCCCGGCGATAAGGGTTGAGAAGGAGCTCACGGGGACCCTGAGCCCTCTGTGCACGCCTTGCGGCAGGGATGCTGGGTGTCTGGGGTGCTCTAGCTCCTAGGGTTTCTAGAACAAGGTTCCCGTCTAGAACCCACTGGTGTGGGATAGGGACAGCAGGGTGAGAGGCCATGGGGCTCCCAAGTTTCGGGAAGCAGGTGGTGGCGTTTGGCAAGTGCACGATCCCACCTGCCGCGAGGCTGCAGGAGCTGGAATCCCTGCCATGGTTTCCCAAGATTCCTGCACCTGCCTGCATCTTCTGCCATCCGGCAGGTCAGATCCACCCACGCTCCCTGCAGGTCTAGCAGGAAGGCGTCCCAGTGGCGTGGAGCCAGCAGGCAACCACATAGCGGGAGATCCAGGGGTCGTTTCAGGCCACTGAGCTCTGGGGCGGGGGTTGCTTACGCAGCTTTGTTTATCTTTTTTTTAGCAACAGCTGAGGAATACCTGCTCCCCCCGAGCCGTGCAGCAGATGGTATTCAGTCCCCCTCCACATGCCAGCTACTGTGCCAAGCTGAATAAAATACTTTATTCACAACCCTCAGGGAAAATATGCTTAAAGATATTGAACAATTAACATAGCCAACGGAAGAAAACGCGATGAACTTTCTGACAAGCAGGAGCCACAGTGCATGAAGGTGTGTGAAGAAACGGACTGTTCTCGGGCACTAAGACATGCGAATATTCTCGTTAGGTGACTCTGGACTAGCGGGGTGTGAACCGACCCTTTATCTTGCCACATCCTGTTCCATAACTATTGAGGACGCACGTGATAGGGTGAAATTGGTGTCTGGGAGTCAGCTGATCGGTAACCCAGGAAGCCCGGTGCTGCCCTGTCTGGTGGGAACTTCTGGCAGCCGCCCCCGCAGGCTTGCGCGGAGGCGGGTCAAGCGCTGTGTCTCTGGAGTGACCCCGTCCCGTGCTGGGGGTGGGGACCTGGTTACTGCAGACTGCAGCCGGACACTTCCCCAGCACAAAACGCAAGGACAGGACCAAAAACCACTCCAGGCTGACGAGCAGCCGCCTGTGCGCTCGCTGGGCCGTGGGGCCAGCAAACCTGCAGCCCTCTCGCAGGCTGGAGCCGCAGTCCTGCGCCTGGAGGGCATTAACGATGGAGCGAATGAGTGAGTGGCCCAGCGGACAGGGAGGGAGAAGGGGGCGCGTACACGTGCGCAGGAGAGCAGGCCAGGCGCGAGACCTCCCCTCGCCGCAGGCAGGATCCCTCTGAGGACCCCGACTGCACGAGACAGGAGACAGTGGGACCGGAGCCCGGGCCCCCGTGTCCTGTGGCATTTATCCCTGGAAAGTTCTGCCACCAAAACGGAGGCTCGACACAGTGTCTGGAATGCGGGCAACCCACATCTCAGGCCTCACCTGGTGAGGCCTGCTGGACACCGCTTCCACTGCTGCCGAAAATAAACGAGCACAAACTCTGTGTCTCAGACAGCATCAGCTGTCACCATACAGCTCTGCAGGCCAGACGTCCAGAACAGGCCCCGCGGGGCTAAGCTTGAGGTGCCAGCCGGCCGCCTCCCTGCTCTGGGCTGACACAGGCCTTGCTCCACCTCTTCCCCGAGTCCACCTCCCCCTTAAGGACGCTGTGTCTACACTAGGCCCATATGGATGACCCAGGAAAACCTCAACTTCAAGTTCGGTTGATTAGCGCCCCTCATTCCACCTGTCTTAATCCCCCTTTGCCACGCGCAGTAACATATTCCCAGGTTCTGGGGATTTGGACGGGGATGTCTTTGGGACCCTTATTCTGCCCATTCTTGGATAGCAGCTAAAAACTGAGATTCAGGAGGCTAGCTGAGTCTTCTGTAGGTCAAAGAAAACTTGTGGTAGGGCCCCTGAAATCCCAGTAGCTCGTCCTGAAATGTGCACCTGGCCAAAGGGAAGATCAGATTGTCGTCCTGTCCTGAGCTTTATCAGGACACACGGGGCAAAGACACCTGCCAAGTGCTTCTCTGGCTGTGCCCGTAAGCAAGACTTCTCTGGCCACATCACGAGTGGAGGAGTTGGGCTGAAAATATTGGGATGTCCGGCTGGGAAAACTTCTCAAGCCTTCAGACGACAGCTCAAGTGCAAGTGTAGGAGTGAAGGTGTTCCCGAGGTTAATGAATGTGGTGGGTCACTGAGGGGGGTCACACGTACAACCACCACCAAGAAGACTCTGAAGGGTGTACAGCCAATTGCCACAATGTAACCTCCTGAGAAACCTCAGACCGAGGGTGGGTACTAACGGGTCCAAAGCTGAAGACAGTGCAGATGTATTCATACTCGGTCAGGAGGTTGGTCCTCACCAAGCTGATGACGGGTGACAGGTCCCTCGCCCGTGTGCTGTGTCAACATTTCTGGGAAGAAGTATGAGCAGGCATTCAGGGAATACGATTCTCTCTCCGGCTTCCAAGAGCCATCCCCCGACATACAGCCTGTCATCCATCAGCTCGTTACATGCTCCCTCTTTTGGAAGGAAGATGAGAGTTTGCAAAAAAAAAAATGCAAACTTTAACGTGTTAGCTACATGTCTTGGGGACTTTTCAGTGCCTGGAGCCAGCTGACATTTTTAATTTCTGCTGTCATTTCCTGGGTCTGCCCAGTATTTCCACAGCTACATAAAGAAGAACCAATGGTCAATTAAACTCTAATCATTAATAATCTTTTTCTCATTATTTTAAACCCGTATCAATCTAGCTTGACACTTACACAAGATTTCAGCCCAAAAGCCATAAATTTAAAAGCCTGTCTATTTTTTATTATGTCCTTGGTGTAGCATGCCGGGCACCTGTGCCTTTAAAAGGAAGGTTTGCCAATAAGTGGGACAAAATTCTAGTTTAAAATGGTAGTAACTGGTTAAAAGTATAGATACTGAGGTATTGGCAGGAAGTGTACTGATGTGTCAAATTTATTTTGAAATGCATCAAAAATCAGATGTATTATTGAGTGGATAAAGAGAAAGACAGATGGATAGTTACGTGATAAAGCAAATGTGGTAAAATATTAATCCCAGGGTCGAAATAATGGGAATTCAACTGCTTACTGCAAAACTCTTTCAACTTTGATGTCTATTAGAATACATTCATCATAATTTGGGGAAGCATAGCAGGCTTCTGTCTTAGATGAAGGTATCCTGTTACCCACTCTTAACATCCTCTCAAAGCTTCTATAAAAATCAATTATTTTAGGCTTAGGGTTTCTACAAAAGAAATGAAAACTTTATCTTCTACTTTTCGTGTAATTTGCCAGAGATCCTCAGATGAGATCTATCAACAAAGACAGTATTACTTGGCTGTCATTCCTCATAATAAGTGGCACATGGGGTTCCATGTGACGATGACCGGGCCACAGTGGAGCACATTTTCCTATGGCAACGAATGCCGATTATGTAAAAATGTATCAGCCTTAACTTGCTAGTCAAGTTACTGTAGTCTTCTTAAGACAGTGATAACTTCCGGTCACTTAAAAATCACTTGCTAATTGTCAAAATCTAGCTCCATTCAGGGGCTCTCTCTGGACGGGGAGAGAAAGTTAATGTTGAGTGATTTCCCTGGTGTGCCCGCGGCCACCTGGACGAAGCCACCAACCTCAGCCCACTGGGGCAGCAGCAGCAAGAACCCTTCCTTCAGACGTACAAACGCACTGACCCCACCGCAGGACTCGGACCATCTAAGTGGTGGGTCGCAGGGCAGAGCTGATACTCAGCCCCAAGTAGACGGCTGGCACTCCCCGGCCCAGGCATCTCCCTGGGCCAGCGGCAGTGAACGTCGCTAGTGAGCTTGTTAGAAAGGCAGGGTACTGGCCCACCCACATCCATTGAATTAGATCTGTGTCTTCAAGGATCTCAGGTTCTCTGAAGGCACTGAAGTCTGAGAAGTGCCGACAGACCCAGTCCCCTCAACCATCGCACCAGTGGCCCCCAGACGTTGTGTGAGCAGAATCACCTGGAGAGCTGAGTACGTATGGATCGCTGGGCCTTTCCCCAGAGTGCTGATTCAGTAGGACTGGGCAGGGGGCGGGGTGGAGGGAAGAGTCTGCATCCAACAAGTTCCTGAATGGTGCTGACGCTGCTGGCCCAGGGACCACACTTGAAGAACCGCTGTGCTCTGTGGCACGGCCACCCAGACACCGCCTTAGGTGCTACGTTTATATGGAGGATATAAACGCTACTAACACCTTGCAAGCTGTTAAACTGATAGACAGAGCTTCCAGAAATTAACCCTATGGTGTACATCTGCACTTTTAGAACATCTTCCTGTCTTCTGTGGAACTGCAATTTCTCTGCAAACGTGCAGTATTTCATCTGAGCTAAAAGTTGAAATGCTGCAACTTTAGAAGCTACACCTGGAGGACGTCCAGGCACTAATTTTTCCACTTTAGTCACGTTTCCCTTTGATGGAAGAAAACCGGCACATACACCACGCCGCCTGTATTTCCAAGGAGACAACGACCATCAGGAGGCACCGCGTCCCATCACAGTCCACTGCCCTTCATAACAAACCCTGAGCAGCTGCAAATTCCGTCCCATTCACATGCTGACAGGACTTGAAGTAAGGGACCAGAAAAGAAAATTCAAGGGTCTTGTTGGTGCCTATCTGAACAGACAATAGTAAGAACTTCTCCAAATGTCTGAACTATAATCTCTAAACCCTGCCTCTGCTCGTAATTGCTGTCTGGAAGCGCAAAGAAATCAGAACATTGTACCAAATGAAGAGCAAGCCTGCTTGAATGAGGGCAAATGCAGTGATTCCAAGACTTAAAAGAGGAAGCAGGGCCCAGTGAGTTTACAAAAGCACATTCACAGGATAGGAATGCAGCGGTACAGGCGAACATAGGTAGAGTAGGTAAAAGTACCTGCAGTCATCATCTTCAAAAAGTACGCCTTGGGCTGCCCTGGTGGCGCAGCGGTTGAGAGTCCGCCTGCCGATGCAGGGGACGCGGGTTCGTGCCCCGGTCCGGGAGGATCCCACGTGCCGCGGAGCGGCTGGGCCCGTGAGCCATGGCCGCTGAGCCTGCGCGTCTGGAGCCTGTGCTCCGCAACGGAAGAGGCCACAGCAGGGAGAGGCCCGCGTACCGCAAAAAAAAAAAAAAAAATTAAAATATTTTGAATTCTGAAAAGCATTGTTCTTTCCATTTAAGATTTGATTTTCCAAATTCTACCTTGGGTCTCTGACCTTCTTCCTTAACAGACTTGGTTAAGAATAAGGCATGCACAAAATTAGATGTGTAACCCCAAAGCAGCATGTTTTCCTCCTTTCTTGCCCTTTTTCTGACCTGACCTATTGAGAAGAGGTGGAAGGGGAGAAAGGTAGAGGCAGAGTGTCCGTGAGATGCTCAGGTTGCAGCAGGAACGTCCACAGTCTGCAGGCTAACGGTGGGCCCGCAAGTGGGCGAGCGATGCAGAATGGAGGTGCCCCACCCTTCACACTTCCTACAATTCTGACCTTTAGCTGAGTGAAGGTGGACATGGGTGCATAACCAGAGCATGTGTGATGCCGGGTCAAGCTCCCGGATCCTTTACCCGGGATGGAGTCCTCTCCTCCCCATTTGCTAACTGCAAACTGCACCTGACTTCTCTGCGACTTTCCTCCATGAGTCCACAAACTGGGCTCAGGAACCAGCCCTGCTCACCGCCTACTTTTGTACAGGCCAGTGAGCTAAGAGCCCCTTTTATGTTTCCAAGTGGTTGGAAAAAATTAGGGAATATTTTGTAACCCACGAAAATGGCATGAAGTTCAAATTCCAGTGTCCACGAAGAAAGTCACATCCACGTGGTCCCATGTTGTCAGTGGATACTTGCTGCCGTGATGCAGAGGGCGTGGCTGTGGTGGCCACCTGATGTGGGTCCCATGGCTCACGCTGTGCTTGTTGCACCACACGCCACGCGGTGCACCATCAATTGGCAGCGTTTCAAGCCCCCCACTCACTCCTTACCGTGACGTTCTATTGCCTTGTCAAAACAAGAAGAGAAAAGTGGACTCAGTGAGCCAGATTGGGGTGCGGGGGTGTGTGGATGGTTGTGTTACACAACCGTTACAACATCGCGCTTGTTTTGCCGTGACACTCAAGCTGAGCCCAAAGGATGCCTCATCCACCCACAGGCCAGACTGAGGCTCATCAGAACTCACAGACGGCATGGTCAGAAAACGAAGAAAGTTTAAAGCAGAATGTCTCAACAAAGCAGAACAATTAACCAATTGTGAGCTAAGTAGATCACGGTTGATTGCAGCAGCCGTGGAAATGGGCCCCAGCAAATAAGCTCGTGGAAGTCTGTTAGCCTTTTGACTCAAGGATGTTGAAGAATTGAGGACATTGTGGCGACATCAATAGTTCACTAACAACAAGGAAAATTATCTCAAGAGCTCTTCCTCGACTCCTGACGAGTCAACAAATGTTACTGGTAATATTTTCTCAGATGTTGTTGTTGACTTAAGAAGTCAGCAATTCAAAGTGACTGAAGAATTAGTCTCAGTCAATAGTCAGCCTGGATCAACTACAGATGAGAATATTTCAAAAGAAGTTGAGAAAAACGTGGATTTGGTACAACCTGAAGTGGAATCCACTAAGATGTGTTATAACTGCTGGTGGTAAAACCTGTGGAGGGAAGAGCTTGACAACACTTTTGAGAATGTAAACTGTGTGAAGCTTAGGGTTATTTATTACCTACTTTGCAGAAGGTATCGTGGTCTAGCCTATCTCACTGAACCTGCAGTGACGATGGTGAGCTTTAATGCTCTGGTTGCCTCATCTTCCCCAGGGCTGTGAAGTCAGAAATGCCAGCTGAGCGCTGATCTGCTCACCACACAGCAGCCCAGCAACTCAGCACCAGTAAAGCTCTATTGCAGCTGTTGAGTTCGAGGTGGAGACAAAGTTTTCTAAATGAGACCTGCCTTCCACCATTTTTATCAAACACTGAAGAACCGTGGAATTAGCTTGATACTGTGTCTTAATAAATTCAACCTAAAATTACAAGGCAAAACAATACTTACATGTGAAATCTATACTGCACTGAAGTCATTTTGATGACAACTAATGTTTGAATTGAAAGTTACAGAGGGTTTGCACATTTCCCATGCCGTCAGAAGTCAAAACAAGAAGTGAGATCTCCATTCCCATATGCATTTGAAGCAGACGTATTTCCCAAGCTCAGCTGTTTTAACAGTTCCAGCAGGGCAAAGGAAATCTCCACATTTCAAAATCCGTTTAGCGGCGTGTTAAGAGCTCCTACCTAACCTTCAGCTGAAGGGGATTAATCTGCAACTTAACGAAATACTAACAGACAAATATCAAGAGTAGAAGCTAACGGGATTCTATGACCACTCGCCAAGGAGTGAATATGCTCAATTAAAATCAAGCATCCGTGGGTTGACATCAGTGTTTGGTAATACCTACCCGTGTGCAAAGAAATGTTCAACGATGAAATATGTACAATTTCATTACAGATAAGCATTAACAGATGAACATTTGCAATTAATTTTGATATAAGGAATGTCAACTTTGAACCCCAATTAAATAAAATATTACCCCTCCCAAAAAATATTATTTCATTCTTCTCATCTGCAGATCTGTATTACAACAAAAATTGCACTCAATCTTTATATTTTGAAAGTCGCTAGTGAAAACACCGTTGAGATTTGTTTCCTTTCCTTAGCCTCAATTTTCCTCCTGGCCCACACCTAAAATATTTTCTACCTGGTCCTTCACCAAAAAAAAAGCTTTCTAACCTTTGCTCCAGATATCACCTTAGTCCCCAAATTATACTTAGTATTTTTAGCTAATGCCTATATCTGTCATCATCTTACATGGTTTTGTCATTCACAGAAAAATGTGTGGATGGATGGATGGATAACTTCCTGTTTTGTAGTCTTAAACACAGAGAGCCATGGCCATCAGTTTACTGCTGTCCTGAAAGGGAGGTGGAGCCCTCATAAAACGCCGGGGCTGGGGAGCAGGGCCTGGTCAGGGTCTCACCACAGCCACATGTCTACAGGGGCCAGTTTACATTGTTTATTTCAAAGGCCTTCAGTCCAAATTATGGCAAAAATAGCTTTACTGAGCATTTACAAAATATTATGCTATTTCCTTCTACACAGAGAAGCAGGACTGACACAATATACATTTAAAAATTGCCCCTCCAATGGCAATAGCGCATTGTTTTGTCAAACTACACTTTGGTAATCCAATACTTTGCCTTTAGACAACAAAATGCTATTTCAACTTTAAATGCAACTGAAGTAAATTCCTAAATAACGTTTAACTGTTGTCGTTTTTAGAGATCTTCACCCTGGAATCAGCAGCTCTGCAGAATGTTATCCCCAGGACTCACTCAGGGAACTTTTCTTTAAGGTAAACTGATAACAGAAATGGAACCGTAAGTGGATTCTCTAGTATCAGCTGTTCAAGCTTCCAATGGTAATTTTGAGACAACCTTAAGCAAGCCATTTCTCTTGTAATATATTATTGTTAAATTAACAAAGCAAGTCATTCTGTTGCTTCAGTCTTTAAAAATTATGAAATTATCCAATACTAATTCTTCTACTCCTCCTAGCTGCTTGTTTGCCCTGATGGAAGGAAAAAACCAAATGTCAAGTTTTAGTCCTTAGCAGTTCACACCCAATTTTCTGGCTTAAAAAAAAGAAAAACAAAACAACTGACAGGAAGCTTTCACTATAAACAAATTACACTGTCTTCCTGAAACTAACAATTCAATTCAAGGGTCAAGCCTATGGTGGGTCCTTTTTGTTGCTCTTTCCCAGAGGGTCTCGGAGAGGTTTTACCTAAGGCATTAGCTTTGTGTTCTAGTTCACAAAGTCAATCAATTTTTTAGATTATTTTAATGTAGGAAAGGCAGAGTTAAAAAGTCAAACATTTCAAAACCTACTCATAATGTGATCTCTTAGATGACCAAAAAGTTAAATTAAGTTTTAAAATCGAATGAGTCAACAAAAGAGAAGTATAATCACGGATTCCAAAAGGAACTTCAAATTGTGTTATTCCAATTAGCTGCTTTATTCTAGAGGAAAATAGAATTAGTAAGGCAAAGAAATGTGTAAGAACAGCTAGCAAGAGACTGTCAAGAAATCACACTGGCTTTCCAGACTACACACAAGTAGATTTTAATTTTGTTATTTAAAACCTGTTTAAAGCCTGCAAACAGGGCTTCCCTGGTGGCGCAGTGGTTGAGAGTCCGCCTGCCGATGCAGGGGACGCGAGTCCGTGCCCCGGTCCGGGAAGATCCCACATGCCGCGGAGCGGCTGGGCCCGTGAGCCATGGCCGCTGAGCCTGCGCGTCCGGAGCCTGTGCTCCGCAGTGGGAGGGGCCGCAGCAGTAAGAGGCCCGCGTACCGCGCGCACACACACACACACACACACACACACACACACACACACACACACACACACACACAAACAGCCTGTACACATGAGCACTGCAACACTGGGCACAATAGAACCGTCTGTGTCTATTTTTGCTTTTTAAAATATTAGATATAATGGCTCGAATCACCTTTATTAACAGAAGGTTAATTAAAGAATAAGTCATTCTTTATTAACAGAAGGTCATGTTCACTGTTTCAAGAGAAAATATGTTAAAATCAGTGCCTGCCTAGTAGGCCCATCATAGTCTCTTCCTCTTAAAACAACGTCTATTAAGAGAGAGAAAAGAGACAGTGTAAAAAACTAAGAAATGGGAATGCCAAAATATGGACAAAATTACCACCAACTCAAAAGGAAATGGAAATAGACCAAGAAAATATATCTTCACGAAATAAAGAATATGTGAAAAAATATCCAAAGATGCTCCAATTGTTGCATTACAAGCTACCCCCAAAACCTAGCCGTTTAAAATAGTACCCATTTTCTTATATTTCCTGGTTTTGTAGGGCAAGTCCAGGCGGGGGACCCCTCTGCTCCATGTTGCACTGGTGGCTGTCACCTGCTGGGCTCAGCTGTGCTGCCGAAGGGGCACCGACACAGCCTCTGCAGGGTGCTAACCTTAGCCTGGCGAGGCTTCCACGGCGGGGCTCAGAGTCCAAGAGCAAACATTCTAGCGGACAGAGTAGAAGCTGGATGGGCTTCCATGCTGTGCCTTAGAAAGCATATGGATCCTGTGGTCATGCTTCTTTGGTCAAAACAGTCATAAGAACACCCAGATTCATAAGGAAGGGACAGGCACTCACCTCTTCATGAAAGAAGCATCAAATAATTCATAGCCATGTTTTAAAATTCTATGTTCAGAACCCCACTGTTCAGTCCCTGATAAGAATTTGTCCACTTTGACATATTCACATATATTCAGAGACAACAACTTCCAGAAAGTAACTAGGCCTAAGTAGGAGAGTCTAGGACTAGATTAGGACATTTTGAGCAGTACATCACTTATAAATGAGATTCTAAAGGAATATCTCTAACAGTAAATGTGCTAGAAATTGTAGTCAGTCATTCATTTGTAGACCTACTTACTATATATCAAGGGTCTACTATTTGCCAGGTCCTGTACTAAAAGATACAGACGCAGTAATAAAAAAGTTGGACATTTTCTCTGTTCTCACCACTCTGAGAATTAAGGTGCCCAAGAGCACAGGTAAGAAATGGGAAACCCTTTTGTCCAGCAGAGCCCCCACTGGACAGTGCATTTCCCAGTAGCTTCTAGCTGTTATCTCAGAGCCACTTGACAGATAACTAATGAAGAAGTGATGGTCAACTGGCAGTCCACACAGTCTGACTGTTTACAAATTCCAGATCTAGGTAAGACTCACTTTACTTCAGGTTGAATTAAGAGAGAAAACAATAAAATCAGCACCTACACAATGAAAACCTAGCAAAAGTCTTATAAGAAAAAATTATATATATACCCCACTCAATTGTGAACATAAATTTTTTAAATGCAAAATAAATTATTATCCAAATAAATCCCTCAGTATATTAAAAGTGTAATACATTAAGACCAAGTTGGATTTACTCTAAGAATAAAGGTTTTAAAAAAAAGAAAAAAACACATGATCATTTCAATAGATGGAGAAATAGCATGTGTTAAAATTTAACATTGAGGGTCTTCCCTGGTGGCGCAGTGGTTGAGAGTCCGCCTGCCAATGCAGTGGACATGGGTTCGAGCCCTGGTCCGGGAGGATCCCACATGCCATGGAGCAACTAAGCCCGAGAGCCACAACTACTGAGCCTGTGCTCTAGAGCCCGCCAGCCACAACAACTGAGCCCACGTGCCACAACTACTGAGCCTGCGCGCCTACAGCCTGTGCTCCACAGCAAGAGAAGCCACCGCAATGAGAAGCCTGCCCACCACAATGAAGAGTAACCCCCGCTTGCCACAACTAGAGAAAGCCCACGCACAGCAACGAAGACCCAACACAGCCAAAAATAAAAACAAATACATTAATTAATCAAAAAAACAACAACACTAAGTGTTGGTGAGTATATAGAGCTACTGAAAAATCTCATTCAGGGATGATGGGTCTTTAAATCGGCAAAACATTTCTGGAAAACTGGCTTTATTTACTATAGTTGAAAATACACAAGCCTATGACCCATCAATTCCTGCCCTAGTTACATAAACAACAGAGACATGTGTGAGAATGTGCAAGACAGCATTATTTGTAAGTATAAAAACAAAGGAAAATATACTGTGTATCATGTATAAAAAGTTCAAAATGCTTCAGGGATGTAAGTTTTTAAAATTAAAAATAAAGCCAATGAGGTGATGATCATAAAAGCTAGAATACCATATATATTTTTGGAGAAATGGATATAGGAAATATCCATTGGGAATATGGAAATGGAAATAGGTTCTGTACCTATTGGAACAATGCTCAATGATAAATCACTGAGGTGTACACATTTGTTTTATATACATGTCTTCAATATATTATATTTCACAATAAAAAGAAAAGGCGGAAAGAATAATAGTGAAACAAGATTCTACTTGTAAACAGAGGGAGAAAATTCAAGCCAACAATCAGAAGCACGCTTAATCTTTGAACTCTGCAGATATTTCTGCCAAACTCATGTATATCATATCTATGGTTATTGAAACTTCTCTATGGTTAGAAATTTATTGTTTTATAATTTTAAAAGCTACATCTAAAACATGTCAGAATCAAACAAGAACACTTGCTACCACCACACTGATATAATAGTACTTGGGGATGTTATCTAATAAAATATTGGAATAGAATAAAATAAGGAGCATAAATTTGGAAATTAGGTGTCAAAATTATCACTCTTTGCATGTTTACTTAAAAAGAAACTCAAGGATGCCATGTGAATAAAAATATTGAATGAAAGAATTGTCTGCAAATTGACAGCTTTTTCTCATACCAACAATATATTCTTAGGAAATATAATAGAAAAATAGGCTTCATGGACTATTTCATTATTATAAAATAAATATAAATATGCATACATATTTATTATACACTTATCTATTAAAAATATTTAAAATAAATAAAATAAAAGAAGGGATAAACTTAACATTTCTAAGAAAACTATATATTTTTAAATAACTTACAAAGAGACACATAAGCAGAAAAGCTATCATGTTCTTGAATGAAGTCTTCAAAATTATAAAGATCTCAATTCACTGAAAACTGATCTATGAATTGAACGTAATCCAAGTCAAAACCTCAATATGAATAAATAACTCTGACATTCAGCTGAAGAAATAAATCACAAGAGTAAGAGGAAAGCAGCAGAAAAATAAGAAACTCCAACTTCTGCCCCTCCATAAAAGCAATGAAAACTTGGCCTGAACTGTCAGAATTTGCTTTTTTTCAGAAGTCAGAAAATTAATCAAAGGGTTACAGGAACCATAAGAGCATTTACTCAACAAAACAGCTGCATCTCAGTGAGAACCACAAGATTTTTGGTGTCTGAGTCACCCCATTCCCATTGCCAACTCCCTTGCTCAGTGGTAGCCGTGAAAATAATTCACTGCATCTCCTATACTGGATGGAGCAGAACAGACCTCATTTACAAGAATTTTAATCATTTATTTTGACCTATCTGATGTCTCCCCGGAAGACTGGCTCAAAAGGCTTGTCTTTGTTTTACCTGATGCAGAACCGGCCCGTGCTAAAGCATTTGTCTAAAACTGTTACAGGCTAATGCTTTCCTTGCTGCTGCCTGGATGACAGATAACATTTGGGGCAAAAAACTCACGAACCAAAAACCTTGGAAGGAAAGGCTAGAGAAGGGAATTGCCACAGTCCTGGGAATTGAGAAGTCCCTGTGCACACCTATGCCGTGCACAGGCTCAGGAAAGGTCCAAAAAGGACCTGAGTTCTCACCTCTGTTCTGATCTTGAGTCTCAGTGAAGGAGTGAAGCTAAGACAGAGTTGTATACTTCTTGGCTGAGTACTGAAGGTGTGTCCAAACACACACACACACACACACACACACACACACACACACACACACACACAGCTCCTGTTCCAAGACTGGGAAATAATTTGGTTCCAGATATTTAAGGAAATCTCTGTCCAGTCATTAGTTGACAACTAAGTTAACTGTATGGAGACTTCAACGGCTATAAATGACAAATAATGCATACAGAATTTACAGAACTCATCCAGAAAGTCACTAAAACACAAATAAAAATGCCTGCTGTACGCAGCAATGAAAAATTATCCTGGGAAGGGGAGAGAATCTGGTTTCTAGAGGGATCACCTTATAATGTTCATATAACCCGTTTTCAACAAAAGAAGGGAAGCGTGAATCATGCAAGGAAACAAGAAAGTGTGACCCATACACACGAAAGGAGGCAAACAATAGAAACTGTCCCTGAGGAAGCGCACACGTGGAATTGTCTAGACCAAGACTTTAAATATGTTCAAGGAGAAAAAGGAAGCTATGCCTACAAACTAAAGGAAAGTTTGAGAATGATATCTCACCAAATAGAAATTATTCAGTAATGAGTGAGAAATTATAAAGAGGAATGAAATAGAAATTCTGACGTTAAAAAGTACAATAGGGCTTCCCTGGTGGCGCAGTGGTTGAGAGTCCGCCTGCCGATGCAGGGGACGTGGGTTCATGTCCCGGTCCCGGAGGATCCCACATGCCACGGAGTGGCTGGGCCCGTGAGCCATGGCCGCTGAGCCTGCGCGTCCGGAGCCTGTGCTCCGCAACGGGAGAGGCCACAACAATGAGAGGCCCGCGTGCCGCCAAAAAAAAAAAAGTACAATAACTGATATGAAAAACTCACCAGAGGGATTCAACAGCAACTCCAGTTGGCAGAAGAATCAATGAACTTTGAGCTAGGTCAATAGAGTACCCATCTGAGGACTGGAAGGAAAAAGAATGAAGAAAAAGGAGAAGAGCCTCAGAAACCTGTGGGACACCATCAGACGTACCAGCATTACACATACCGGGAGTCCCAGAAGGCAATAGAGAGAGAAAGAATCAGAAATATTATTTCAAAAAATATTGGCTGAAAAATTCCCAAATTTGATGAAAACCATTATTCTATACATTCAAGAAGCTCAACAAACTCCAAGTAGAATAAATTTATAGATGTACACCTAGATACATCATAATGAAATTATCCGAAGACAAAAACAAAGAGATGATCTTGAAAGCAGCAAGACAGAAGCAATCCATCATGTACCAGTTATCACAAATGAGATTAACGTCTGAAACCATGGATTCCAAAAGGCAGTGGGGTGCCACACTGAAAGTGCTGAAAGAAAAAAAGAATTTCAACCACTCTATATCCAGAAAAACTACCCTTTAAAATGAAGGAGAGGGGACTTCCCTGGTGGCCCAGTGGTTAAAACTCCGTGCTTCCAATGCAAGGGGGCACAGGTTCAACCCCTGGTCAGGGAACTAAGATCCTGCATGCCGCGCTGTGTGGCCAAAAAAAAAAAAGAGAAATTAAGAAACCTGCAGATAAAAATCAAAAGGGTCTGTCATGAGCAGACTTACCTACAACAAATGCTAAATGGAGCCCTTCAGGCTGAATAGAAAGACACTAGATAATAACTCGAGTCCACATGAAGAAATAAAGAGCACCAGTAAAGGAGACTAAATAGGTAAATATAAAAGAATAAATGTATGTTTGTTCGTAACTCCTTGTATTTTTAATCTGATATAAAAGACAGATACATAAAGCAATAATTATAAATAATAAATATAAATCTATGTTTATGGGCAAGCAATGTATAAAAGAGAGAGAGAAGACACAGACTAAGGAATGAAAGAGGAGACATTACGCTGACCTTACAGAAATGAAAAAGGCTGTAAGGGAATACCATGAACATTTGTATGCCAACAAATCAGATAGCCTGGATGAAATGGAACAATTCCTATAAATGCACAAACTACCAAAACTGACTCAAGAAGTAATAGCCCTATTAGCTAAGAAGACTGAGTGATGATGATGATAATTACAACTTCCAACAAAGAAACACTGAGCACTCAATATATTTATTGGTGAATTCTGCTAAAACTATAAAGAAGAATTAATACCAATCATTCTCAAATTTTCCAAAAAGAAGAGAAGTGAACGCTTTATAACTCATTCTATGAGGCCAGTATTTCTCTGATACAAAAGCCAGACAATGACATCACTAGGAAAGGGAATTATACAGCAATATTCCTTATAAATATAGAGGCAAAAATCCTCAACAAAATACAGGAGAACTGAATGCAACAACATATAAAAAGGGTTATACCTTATAATCAAGTGAGGTTTATCCCAGTTAGTAGAACACAGAAAAATCAATTCATGTAATACATCATATCAATAGAATAAACATACGATCATCTCAATAGATGCAGAAAAAATTGAAAAAAATGCAACACCCTTTCATGATAAAAACGTTCAACAAACTAGAAATAGAGAAGACCTTCCTCTACCTGATAGAGGCCATTTATGAAAAATTCACAGCTAACATCATACTTTTTAAAATAAATTTATTTATTTTTGGCTGAATTGGGTCTTTGTTGCTGCACATGGGCTTTCTCTAGTTGTGGCAAGTGGGGGCTACTCTTTGTTGCGGTCCGTGGGCTTCTCATTGCAGTGGCTTCTCTTGTTGCAGAGCACAGGCTCTAGACATGAGAGCTTCAGTAGTTGTGGCTCGTGGGCTCTACAGCGCAGGCTTAGTAATTGTGGTGCATGGGCTTAGTTGCTCTGCAGCATGTGGGATCTTCCCTGACCAGGGCTCGAACCCTTGTCCCCGGCACTGGCAGGCAGATTCTTAACCACTGTGCCACAAGGGAAGCCCCTAACATCATACTTAATTATGAAAGACTAAGCACTTTTGCCTAAGATTTGGAACATGACAAGGATGTTTGCTCTCATAATTTCTATACAACATTGTACTGGAGGTTACGGCCAGAACAGTTAGATAAGAAAAAGAAATAAAAGCCATCTACAATGGAAAAGAAGACACAAAGCTATCTCTATTTGCACACGGCATGAGCTTATATATTGAAAGTTCAAAAATCCATTAAAAATGTCTATTATAGCTAACAAACTAGGTCAGCCAGGTTGCAGCATACTAGATGGATATACAAAAATTAGTTGCATTTTTATATACTAGTAGTGAACATTCTGAAATTAAGAAAACAATTTAAAATAGCATCAAAAAGAATAAAATACTAGTTTTATTAATTAGTTTAACAATTAGCTTATTCATTAGAATTAATTTAACAAAAGATGTGTGTGACTTTTACAGTGAAAACTATGGAACATTGTTGTATTAAATAAGATCTAAATAAATCGAAAGAGAATAAAACTGTACTACTTTCTCACACCATATACAAAAATAAACTCAAAACAGATTAAAGACTTAAATATAAGGCCTAAAACCATAAAACTCCCAGAAGAAAACATAGGCAGTTCTCTCTTTTAAATAAGTCTTAGCAATATTTTTTTGGATATGTCTCTTCAGGCAAGGGAAACAAAAGCAAAAATAAACAAATGGGACTGTATCAAACTAAAAAGCTTTTGCACAGCAAAGGAAACTATCAACAAAATGAAAACGTCGCCTACTGAATGGGAGAAGATATTTGCAAAAGATATGTCCAATAATGGGTTAATATCTAAAATGTACAAAGAACATATACAACTCAACATCAAAAGAGAAAACAACCCGATTAAAAAATGGGCAGAGGACCTGAATAGACACTTTCCAAAGAAGACATACGGATGGCCAACAGACACATGAAAAGATGCTTAGTATCACAAATCATCAGGCAAATACAAATCAAAACAACAATAAGATACCACCTCACACCTCTCAGAATGGCTATTATCAAAAAAACAACAAATAACAAGTGTTGGTGAAGATGTAGAGAAAAGGGAAACCTCATGCACTGTTGGTGGTATTCTAAATTGGTGCAGCTACTATGGAGGTTTCTCAAACAATTAAAAATAAAACTACCATAGGATCCATAAAAATAAATAAATAAACAAATAAATAGACATCCAGTATTCATGGTATGGAAAACAATATTGTTACAATACAAATACCCCCAAAATTGAATTAGAGATTCAATGCAATCCTTATCAAAGTTCCAATTTCTTTTTATGCACAAAAGTACAACCTGATCCTAAAACTCATATGAAATGCAAGGGACCCGAATAGCCAAAACAATCCTGAAAAAGGACAAAGTTGGAAGACTCACACTTCTCAATTTCAAAACTTACTACAAAGCTACAGTAACCAAGACAGTGTGGTAGTGGGATTGGGATAGATATTTAAAACAATGGAATAGAACTGAGAGCCCCAAAATACATTCATAATCAATGGTCAATTGATTTTTGACAAGGTTTCCAAGACCATTCAATGCAGGAAAACAATCATCCTTTCAACAAACAGTATGGGATAACTGCATATCCCTGAGCCAAAAAATAGATTTGGACCCCTACCTCACACCATAGGGAAAAATTAGTTCAAAATGAATCAAAGACCTAAATGTCAGCACTTATACTACAAAACTCTTAGAAGAAAACACAGGGGTACATTTCTATAACTTTGGCTTTGGCAAATGATCCTTTGATGTGACACCTAAACCACAGGCACCCAAAGAAAAAAAGACAAATTGAACTTCGTTAAAATGAAAGATTTTTGTGTATTAAAGGATTTTATAAAGAAAGTAAAAAGACAACCCACAGAATGGGAGGAAGTAGTTGCCAGTTAACTGTCTGATAAAGGTCCAATATCCAGGATATATAAGGAAATATTACAACTAAACAATATGTCAAATAACCCAGTTTAAAATGGACAAAGGACTTAAATAAAATTTCTCCAAAGAATTGGAATAGAATATCTCCAAAGGAAGGAATTTCTCCAGAAAAGACATAGAGATATACAGATGGCCAACCAGCACATGAGAAGGTGTTCAACATAATTAATCTCTAGGAAAATGCAAATAAAAACTATGAGATGCGATTCACACCCACTAGAATAGCTATAAAAAAAAGAAAATAGAAGATAATAAGTGTTCGCAAAGATGTGGAAAAATCAGGAGCCTTTCACGTTGCTATAGAAATTTAAAATAATGCAGCCACTGTATAAAAGTTTGGCAGTTCCTCAAACTTTCTAAAAATAGAATTACCATGTGACTGATAAGTTTCACTCCTACATATACACACAAGAGAAATGAAAAGATATGTTTAGAGAAAAACTTGTATATGACTCCTCACAACAGCATTATTTGTTATAGTCAAAAAGTAGAAACAACACAAAAATCCATCAACAGATGAATACATAAGCGAAATGTGGCATATGCATACTGGAATATTTTTCAGCCATAAAAAGGAATGAAACACTGATACAATCTTGAAAACATCATGCTAAATGAAGAGCACCAGACACAAAGGACATATACTGTAAGATTCCATTTATATGAAATATTCAGAAAAGGCAAAGCCGAAGAGCCAAAAGTAGATTAGTGGCTGCCAGGGGGTTGGTGGTGCTGGAGTTGACACTGATTATAATAGGTATGGGGCCTCTTTTGGGGATGATAAAAATGTTTTGGAGCAGATGGGTGGTGATAGTTGTACAATATACAAAAACTCTCAAACCAGCTGAATTGTACAGTTGAAAATGAATTTTAAGTCATGTAAATTGTACCTCAATAAAAATATCTAATAAAAATACATACTAAAATATTTACAGATGAAATAACATCTGGGATTTGCTTCAAAATGATCTTGAGGTTAGGGGTTGGAGTAAATAATATCAACAGACTGGTTCAGTGTTGATAAACTTATAGCTGGCCATGGTAAGAGTGGGTTCATTAGAGCACTCTCCTTACCTTTGGATATATTTGGAACTTTGCATAATAAAATTATTTTTAAAGAACTAAGTAAAATGTTTTTAAAAGGATACTGAGGAATAGTTATTATAAAGCTGCATAATCAAAATCAGTGGACTGTGTTGGAATGGAAAATAATGTTAATAAACAGACCTAAGCACATTATATGAAGGATTTGGAATTTTAAATCAGTAAGAAATAAATGATCAGTAATTGGGATACCTAGATAATCCTTTAGAAGAAAAATACATGGGTTAATAGACTTACCTCATACCATACATACAAATATAATCCACAAGGATTATATTTTAAATAAAATTAAAAATATATAAGAACAAAGTATGTAAATATGAAACAAAATTAGGGAAATATCAATGAATATGTAATCTTGGGGGCAGTTCTCCTAAGTCTGATAAAAAAAAACAGATCTTGGAATTTTTAAAAATATCATAAATTGAGAAAAAATATTGCTCACATATGAAAAGAGGTTAATAGTTAAAGAGAAAAAAAGGTGTTTTTTAAAATTTTTGGCTGCATTGGATCTTTGTTGCTGCATGCGGGCTTTCTCTAGTTGCAGCAAACAGGGGCTACTCTTCGTTGCAGTGCACGGGCTTCTCATTGCAGTGGTTTCTCTTGTTACGGGGCACAGGCTCTATGTGTGCAGGCTCAGTTGTGGCACACAGGCTCAGTAGTTGTGGCACACAGGCTCAGTAGTTGTGGCACACAGGCTCAGTAGTTGTGGCGCACGGGCTTAGTTGCTCCGTGGCCCGTGGTATCCTCCCGGACCAGGGCTCGGACCCGTGTCCCCTGCATTGGCAGGCAGATTCTTAACCACTGTGCCACCAGGGAAGCCCCAAAAAAGGTATTTTAATGAAAAAATAATTTAAAGGGTGAACAAATAATTCACAGAAAAATGAAATACATGCCCAAGATACCAAGCACAGTTCCCTTTCTTGCTGTCTAATAACTGAGACTCTTTCTGCTTTGGAGAAGCCCCTTCGTGAGTTGTGGAGGCAAAAATGAGGAACTCCATTCACAAGAACGGAGACTGTAAGTTACTCTCTCTCCTAGGCCCTTACAGTTTGGGCATAGGCCTGTGATCTGGGCTAACAAATATTTTTAAAATAATAATTTCTATTTTTTGATGTAGACAGTTTCTTCACACTCTACTAGCAGATATATAAGTTGGCCCTACCTTTTCGGAGAAAATTTGTCAATATTTATCAAAAGCTGTTAAAAAAGTGAGGGAACTGACTCAGCAATTACACTTCTGAAAATTATTGTAGGGAAATAATCACACAAGTATAAAAATGCATCTACTAGGTGTTCATGATAGCATTGTACATCTCAGCAAAACAATGAGAAGCAGTCTGAATGTAGCACCAGAAGACTGACTACATGAACCACGGGGCACCCCTGTATGAGAACTAGATGCAAACATCAAAGCTGATGACTTGAAAAATTAGACTAAAAGCCAGTATCTGCAATAGGATCTCATATTCCTATGTCCATATGCATGTGCATGTGTTATATACACACATATTCAGGAAAAAATCTCAAAGTTTAAACATTAACATGTCAATAGCCCTTACTTCCGGGTGTGAGCACCTAATAACTAAGAGCTTTTGTTTTTCCCTTTTGTTTGTTTGCTTTGTTTTGTTCACATATGTTTTCTATTTTCCAAAATAATATATACTGTTCCTTTAAAAGTGGGCACGTATTTAGAAATAATATCATCTCTGAAGTAAAAAAAAAAATTTCCACCAACATATTTTTGTTTATCTGTATCTTAAATGTCCCATAAAATGACTTCATATTCTACAAGTTATACTAAGAATAGAGGGTTTTATTAATCATGGACAAACCACACTCATTGTATCAGAGCAATGATCCACTTTTTTTTTTCTGAAAACAAGTTTTATATAAATAAGTGTTTAAATACATTACATAACATTAAAACTGAAGGGGAAAAAAAAACCCAAAGAAAACCAAAAACCAGTTTGTTACTTCACATGGCATCGGGCAGCTGTTGCTAGTAAGTTGCGAGCTCTACAGCTACATGACGAATACATCGGTTTGAAATCTGTTCCCTTGTCAAAAGTTTAACTCTGATAGAAGGTTGGCCTCACATTCTAGTTTGCTCATCGATCAGCTGGGATATGTCTGGTCAAAAAGACCTTGGTGGCAAGCCAGATGTCCTATCACCTCAATAGAATGAACGTGGCTGCTCTAAGCTCTGCCCACCTGGTCACGTTGGAGATACCAGGGGATCTTTCCCCTGACGATCAAAGACTCCCTCTAGCAGTACAGCTGCCGGTGCTGCCTCACCCCCATCCTCCACTCTCAGCTTCACCGAGGGCTGTTCAGGTGGCGACATTCTCTTAGGGCAGGGAACTCTATAAAGGGATTGCTGGGAGCTTCTGGCCAGACATAGCCGTCTGTGATCTCAGGGCTCTGGACTTGGCTGACACATCACTGTTACTGCTTTGTCTCAGGCCGGACCCTGCCAGGTGCCTACTGCTTGACCTCTGTTTAAATGAGGGACTTCAAGACAACACAGCATGGCTGTTTTCAGTTTATTGCGTGAAGCAGTTACACTCGTCCAAGTGAACAGCAGACCCCAAGTGGTTACATTACACAAGCTGTGAGGTTTGTAAACTTGTGACAAGGGACAGAACGAAAATTCTACTCATTGCAAGGAAATCCTCACTTAAGCTTCAGTGAGCCAGGAGCACTTAAAACCCATGAACCTTCAGCTGATCGCCCTTAGCCAGTCCAGTCTCTGCGAGGAACTGGCATATGTTCTTGCGCTTGTCACCCTGTAGCTGAATTACTTCTCCGTATTCTGGACGCTCAATTACAGTTCCCTCGCAGGCAAATTTCTTCTTAAACGCCTTCACTACCTTCTTTTTATCGTAATCATCAGCGATTCCTTGGACAGTAGTAAGGGTCTTCCTGCCGTTTCTCTGTTGAATTCTTATATGGATATAAGATCATCACCCTTACTTGCATCAGCAAAGGGGTCGAAAGAGTGGAGGCTCTGGATGGAGGACATACGATACGATTCCTTTTCCTCGGTGGAAACGGCCTGCGGAAGGCGGCAGCTGGAGAAGGCGGGCGGGGGCTATGGAGTGTCAGGAAGCGAGGGGGCTCGAGGGGGAGGCTGCTGGGTCCTCGGCGGCGGCTCAGTGACTGGGGCTATGATTCACTTTTTAATTCAACTCTGGCTTGTCCTTCAGTAAGTAAATGAAAGCAGTGAGCTTTGGACAAACCCCGTTTAAATGGGCCACCATCTTAAAAATTCAGGGAGATTTACCACCAGCACACTTGCAGTAAAGTCTGTGGGCTCTATATGTGGAAACTTTTGTTATTGTACCTTTTCCTTTGGTATTCTGTTCTCTTGAACACCATTTATCCTTAAATGCAAAACAATTTTTGCCATATTTTTATAATTCACAGACTTTGTTAGGACTGTGCCATAGCTAGTAATAATAGAATTATGTGTAATAGGAATCCTATGTGTTGAACATAATTCCAATGCTGCAACTTATTTAAAGATAGATTTTTTTCAAGTTGGCCTTATAAATCATTTACAAAGAAACTGAGCAGGCCTGAAACTACAGTCCAACTGTCACATTCTTGTAATGTGGCCACAGCTGCTCGGGGCGGGAGGCCGCAGCGGTGAGGGAGCGCAGAGCTGAGGGCCCCGCCAGACCGTCAGGAACAGAGCTCTCGCACTTGCCAGATGTTAGATCAACAACCATTAAATATAATATGAACCATCTTCCATGGCCAGGGCTCAAAAGCTGCAAGTACAAACAGCTACAGATATGTCACTGGAGACGCGGGGCCCAGCACACCGACGGTCCCCAAGCTGCAGGGGGAACCTCGCCTCCACGGCCTCAAGCCCTCCTGTCACAAAGTTCTGGTTCTCTGGACCCAAATGCACAGACGCGTCTGTTCTCCGTGAGTTACGCACACACGTCGGACCCCACGTCTGCCTCACAACACATGTACCCATTTGGCTTTTACGGGGGGAGGAAATGGCCTCAACTGTGCAAAAACCCAGCACAGGTTTTGGGCTCTCACCTGAGGGACTTGGTTCCAGGGTGTGTGAACCTGGTGTTCACTGCTGGTAAAGAACAGCTCTGTCCTGAAGGGGGTCAGAGGTCCAGCGGCCACGCCTCCCCCCTACCCCACTTACAATGCCTTCTACCTCTCTATTCTGTGGATCAGATAAAAATAATACATCGCTTACCAAAAGGTTGAATTTTAACGTTGTCCTGAGACACAGGTCTAAAGTCTATGATTAGAGAATTATTTTTCTGAGAAGTGTTACAAACCTACCTAAAACATCTCTCACACACACACACACACACACACACCCATGATTTCTGAAATAACAGCAACGTCTTTTGCATTTTAGAGTTTACTTGTGCTTTGATTTCATAGTCCCCACTCGTGAGAGCCCCTCCACACCAAATCCCACTGCTTTTGTCAGAGACCCCAACACTGCCCAGCATTATTTTGGTTTTTTCGCATTTACTGTCTGTGTTCTTCACTAGATTAAGTTTTATGAAAACAAGGATCTCACCAGCCTGTCTGTTACTGTTTTTCATGGCACTAAGTAATTTTGATTGAATGAATGTATGAATGTTTGAATGTGTTACATTTGATACATAAAATTATATTCTCTTGACTTTAATATTTTAATGAAAGTGATTGCTGCCAGTTTCCTTAGGTCAGTTTTCACACCTTCATATTTACATATTTGTGTGAAAGAGTTAGGAAGCAATGATGTTTTCTGCAATTAACAATGACCTTCAGCTTTTGTATGTTTTCCTGCTGAAGCTCAGCCTTGCTGTGCCCCTCCTTGGACCAAGAAAGACTACTGCAATGTTAACTCTTAGTGGGGAAACAAGTGCATGTTAACAACACCTACATTTAAAAATCCTTGATTTTACAACAAGCATCTTCAAACATTCTCCCTTCTAACAGATATGAACAGGATAATGTCCCCACATCACTACCAAGGTGTAAGAGAGGCACAAAGGAAACTGTTCAGCCTCCTCTGTGTAATCCCACTATCGTGGCATCACACGCACATCCACTTAGCAAAGACTCCTGTCTGTCTTCCATAAAGGATATCTGTCATGTTTTCTCACCACTGAGCACCTTCTGAAGACCCTCCCGATGTTAGGGAATTGGCCACCTCTTGATCTCCAGGCAGAGGCCAGGAGGCGGTTTCCTAGCGCCCTGCACAGACGTGTAGCCCTGACCCAGGTTCATGGATTTGATGCAGGTGCCTGCAGGATTCTTCATTCTGGAAGTGAGCAGCGGGTGGAAGCAGCGCTTGTCACCAAGCCTGGCGTATTTTCCTATTTTTATTCCTATTTTCATTAAGTGAGGATTTAACTCCACTGCCAATGCTTCAGCAGAACACCCAAACTTGCACAGTGATGATATTCAATTATTTTTGAAATTTTGTTAATTTTAGTCATATAAAACTCAGGGCTTTAAGTGTTTTCCATTTTTGATGTGATAAAGGTGTATCTGTCCAGGTCGATGGGTAGGGTATGTTCTTTTCACAGCTTAACTAAAATAAGAAGCTTAGGCTCCTACTTCTGACATTGTCTCAACCAGGTCCCCAGGACAAGGTAACTTCAGAAAAAACAGATGCCTAGGGTGAAGGTACACCTTGAAGGGGAGTTATCACTGGATCTGTGTCACCATGAGGTCATCTAACTATCAATACCAATTCAGCACATACTTCTGAGCATCTATGGTTTATGGTAACTAATATGCTAGACTCTGGAGATGCAGAGTTTGTAGGAGATGAAAGTGTAGAACGGAAACAGAAAAGTAAGTTAACAGGTTTGTAAAGGATCTGGGAGGTAATCCTCACCCAGAAGAAGACAAAGCCCCAGGGGAGAGCACCCTGGGTAGGGTAGGTAGGGCCTTGAAGGACAAATAAGAATTAGGGAGGGGACAAGTGGAGAGAACTTTTCCAGAAAGAAGAGCTAGCACAGGGGAAGGCACAGCTGTGTGAGAGAACAGAGTCTATGGAAAGGGCGTGGAATTTAGCAGGTTGGGCAAAGAGTTTTGCAGGACAGTAGGACGTGAGGTTAGAGGAACAAGTAGTAGATACACAACGGGTTTTATATCCCACGCCCAGGAGTGACTGGGAATGACTGAAAATGAGTTTCTGTGGGAGTGATAACTGTGACTAAACAGGAATCAGTGGCGAATCCTCCTATATCCTGAGAAAGGTCCTAAGAGAGTTCTGCCCAAGTGGAGTCTAAGGGTTTCCTAAAGACGGCAGCCACGCAGTAAGGTCTCAGACTCCTGTTTCAACAGACCATACATCCCGTGTTCAAAGTCAGAAAACTCAGAGGCAAAATGGCATGGCACTGAGATTCCACTTCTGGGCATCCCAAAGGAAAGGAGCTCTGTGTTCGTAGAGCCACATGGGCAGAAGAGACCTTGGGTCTCATCTATTACAATGACTGTCATTTGTTTTTATCCCAAGACACTTGAGAGGGACGACAATCCCATAAGTAACTGGTAGTGGATCACCAGCTGGTAATGATTCTCAAGATGTAAATGTGTATGCGTGTTTCCTGCCTAAGTGCCCCAACTAGAGCCTCCAGGACAATCACAAATAGAAGTGGTGGGAGTGGACATCCTTGTATTTTTCCTCATCTTTGGGGGAAAGTATCCAGTCTTTCAAAATTAACAATGATGTTAGCTGTGAGTTTTTCATAGATAGACTTTATCATTTTGAAGAAGTTCTTCTATTGTTGTCATTGTTTGAATATTCATAAATGGGTGTTAAATTTTGTCAAATGATTTTTCTGTGCCTATTGAGATGATCATATGTTTTACTTTGTTTATTGACATAACATAGTACATTAATTTACTTTTTTGTTAAGCCAACCTTGCATTCCTGGGATAAATCTCACTTGGTAATGGTGTATAATCTTTTATATATTTTGCTGGATTTGATTTGCTAGTCATTTGTTGAGTATTTTTGTGTCTATATTCATAACAGATATTGGTCTTAATTTTCAGTTCTTTTGATTTTTTTTTTTAATCAGAGTAATACTGACCTCCCTGAATGAGTTGTGATGTGTTCCCTCTAATTTCTTGGAAGATTTTGTGAAGAAGTGGTATTAATTCTTCTTGTTTGGTAGGAGTTACCAATGAAGCCATCTTGTCCTGGATTTTCTTTGTGGGAAGTTTTAAAATTATTATTACAATTTAGTCTCTTGTTAGAAATCTACTAGAATTTTCTATTTATTCTTGAGTCAATTTCACTAATTTGTATCTTTCTAGGACTGTTTCCATTTTACCCAAGCTACATACATTACTGTCATACAGTAGCTCATTTGTAAGGTAGTCAGTGATGTCTCCACTTCCATTTCTGATTTCAGTAATTTGAGTCTTCTTTCTTTTTTCTTGGTCACCTTTAGCTCTTACCTTAAATTCCCTCCTTGGTAACTTCATATACTCTAATGTCTGGATATACAAATTTCTCATCCAGGTAAAACTTGAAATCATTTGTATTTTCTACTCATCTATAAGAATATTTTAATGTAAAAGGTATCTATGAATATCTTTTTAATTCTGTGAACCATTTAAAGTATAATTTTATAAGATGGCTTAGCTAAAAATTAAGATAGCTAACCATTCACAAGTAAAATTCTAAATTGTACTGAAAGGCTACCACAGTATAGTGGGAAAACACCCACCTAAGATTCTGGAGACCTCTTATAACACGTGCTCTGCTATGAACTAGCTCCATAATTTTCAGTAAGTCACTTATTTTCTTTAGGCTATAAATGTAATTCCCATACCTGGCAGGATTGTGAGCTAATACATTGCCATCAATCATAGAGAACTTGAGGAGCAGCAAATAAACTCTGTTCAGAACCAAAGTCTGAGCATAGGTCTCCTGGCATGCCAAGCATAAGGTAGCACTACTTAGTGCCCATATTCCCTTTCCATAATTTTCTTTAAAGCTCAAAGATCTATTATTATATTTTCTTGGGTTTGACAATTAAAAGGCATGAGAGGAGACCTCATGAACTATTTATATTTATAAAGGAGACCATGAACTATTTCAAATTCTTAAATTCAGCAACAGGGGAAAAAACAGACTCATCCATCAGAAGTTCTTTTTTCTTTCTTTCTTTTATAATATGACATAAATCATGGAAAGCAAAGGCAACATTTAAAAGCAATAAGATATTTTCCAGTAGTTCACCTTATCCTTGGAAATGAAACTTACTAGCTGTTACCCAGATGTACTTAATATAGCTTAAAACAACTGTGCTCTGGTTAAAATGTGGTGTAATAATTTAACAATGTGCTATCTGCCTGAAACAAGACCACCCATACTTGGGAAATTTCCATCTTTTTTGAAGTCAGGATAATACAAAACTTGGCAAGTTAGGAAAGGGCAATGAAGGAGGCCAAAGATGAAGTTCAGAGAATGCAGTTTTCCATATAGATTTGTATGAATTGTTAATGATAAGTAAAAACAATTACTGCTTAGTTTTCATGCCCAATACATCCACGTTGGAATAGTTGCTTCCAGCAGAAAATAGCAACATTATTTCAGATTTGTGTCTCCATTTAACCCAATACCTTTCCCAAATACTTCCATCTAAAGGAATCAGGACCAACAACCACACACAAGACTGAGGGATCACTTTACAGGAGCAAACCCAGAAGCTGCCAGTGTACCTGCAAGTCTTCATCTCTGGAAAATATTAAAGTATCCTTCTGTGCCAGCAACAAAAACAGACTCAAAAGAGCAAAAATGAAGTTCTGTGTTGATAGTTCAAATGAGAGCGAAAGTTTCTGCGGTTTCTAACTTGAGGATTTTTTCTTTCAAGATTCCCTTGTGGAGAAGCTTTTAAAAATGCAATGATACGCCTTACAGCAGGACCGCACCTACCGTGTGTTCTGTGGGACGCCAGCACAGCCAGGCCCTACGTAGTCCTCATCAGTCCCACATGGTCACTGTGACACACGCTTTCAAGGGAGCATTTTCCAAAGTACGTCAGTTATTTTTATGAACCTTGATTCTAGCCACTGTCACTATTAATCTGGATATATTTCTTTATATCTGAGTATCCCATATAAAGTATGGAACTAATAAAACAAGTAACATGGATTGCTTAAAAGTGAAGAAAACTGCTACAAAAAAGATGGCTCTTTTAATTCCAGTCGACCGTCCCCAAGATACTGGATCGTGCCCATTCACAGGCAAGGATTTATTTTGCTCTTCGAGCCAAGCAGTGCTGTAGGCTCTGGGCATCAGACAGTGGGGCCAACAAATTGATCAGATACTCAAACTGGACTCACACGAATCAGAGCTCTTACCCTGGATCGGGTTTCACTAGCAATTTCAAGGATGAAGCCATCAGGACGCATGAAAAAGCAGACTCAAGTTCGGAGCCTCCTCCTCTTCCGGGCCTCTGGGCCAAGCACAGGGTCAGTTCACACAGCGGGGAACCTTCAGGCTATGGAATATCTCCACTTCATACCTCAGGTACTCGTGCAGCTTGTAGACGTTTCTGAGGGAGCCATGGCTCACAGATCCACAGATCATAGATTTACTTACCACACGCAATCCTAACCCAGAGACATCCTGCTAAAAGCATCACATAGATTAAGACTCTCTTCCCAGCAAATACCATGAGTCTATGTACCAGGAGATGGGGTATTGCCTTGGTGACAGAGACAGTCCAGCCTACCTGCCTTCTCTCTCCCGAGTGGCCCCTGTGTGTTCCCAGTAACTAGAGGGAAACAGATCACAGTCAAGCTGCCCTAACACCTTTCTCCCTGATATTAAACAAGACAGGCATGCAACCCCCTTCTCGCGTGGCCTGTATTCTGTGCAGAGAAGAAGCCAGTAAGAGGGTGGACGCGTGCACAGACAGACTGCTTTTAGAGAACTGTGTGCTATGGAGACTGAAACGGGGCGATAGGACAGAGAACAAGAGAGAAGACTGTTCAGATCAGGTGGTCAGAGGTCTCTCTGAAGACATTATTAAGGAACTGAGATCTGAAAGGCAGGAAGCCGTTCATGAGAAAATTTCTGGAAAATCATTCTAGTCGGGAAGAAGAGCAAGGGCAGAAGTTCTAACGCAGACGGCTTGGTGTGAAACAGAAATGACTGGGAGATGTTAAACTACGCCTACGCGGGTGGAGCTTATTGGACCAGGAGGAGAGTGGGTGGAGGCGGGCCCCGGGCAGGTCTGAGAGGCCACAGTGGGAAGCTCTTATCTTATTCTAGGCAGCGGGATGGCCACCACAGGGAGTAGAAGAGTGACACAGTCTGCCTGATGTTTCAGAAAGATGGTCTGGCCGCCGGGTGGACGAGAGGAGGTCACGCGAAAGTGGTCCAGGAGAGAGATAATGGTGGTTGGACTAAGGTGGTAGAAGAAAAACATGGCAAGAAACGGAGGGATTTGTCTTACCTATCAAGACTATGGCCAGGGGGTGTGTAAATTACACCTCAATAAAGGATGGTTCAATATATATGGCCAAGAATCCTTATATTTTGAGGATATTACTATATACTGAAATATTTACAGCTAAAAGTATACCGTGCCAGAGATTTCCTCAAAATAAATAGAGCATGTGTTGGGGGTGGGGAGCTGAAACAAGAATCGAGTTGGTAACTGTTGAAGTTAGGTGATGGGTACATGGAGATCTATTATGTATTGAATATATGCTTAAACTCTTTCATAATAAGATATTTGAAATTGAACAGTCCGGGGACAGGACTCCTATGGTCATGGAGTTGTAAAGCAACTTGTGAGTTACTGGTAGAACCACTCACCCCACCCATGGCCACTGTAACCCGTGATTCCTGTCTGCCTAGAGTAGGAGGAAAGTGCTTTTGAACAGAATGCATTCTTTTTAAGCCACTTTAATTGGTGGAAGTGATCAATTTCTTTGGTAGTTTGGAAGCTCTTTGTTACACTGAGCTAAAAATAAATCTTTCAGAAACTTCCAACCCTGGGACCTAGTTCAGCAACATGGAAGCCAAGAAACAAGTGGACTCTTCCCACATGGTAACTCTACAGACTTAAGGACAGCTCTCCTGTCTTCTACAAGCTGAAACGCTGATCCTTTAAATCATTCCTAAAACCAAAAGGAGAGATTTTCCTACAAATTGTTCTCTTCCTGTTCCTCCTCCTTTTTCCCCAAGCTCAGGTATTCTCAGCTTCCTTCTAGGGCCTTGCAATTTCAATTAAGGCCTCTCTTTTCACTGGTTTATTCACATACATTGGCCCCATATTGAATAAATCCTAAATATATACAGCAATAGTTCTCAATCTGTTTTCTTCTGCAATACACATAGTGAATAACATTTCTGTGATATAATCTCATACACAAATTAAAAAGTACAAAACTACTCTTTAGACTATATAATTTCTAGCATTGGGGCTTGCCCCTACCCACGGGGTAACAGCCAGAACTGCCATGACATTTGTCCACTGTTAACTGGACCAAGGACAGCAACTGACCCAACAATAATATTCCACTTCATATGCACAGGAAGTAATAATTCAAAATAAAAGTACTGTAGTCAGTTCTTTCTGTCAGTGTTTCATATTAATCAAAGTGCCCCAAATATTGAACTTCTTTCTTGCTCTCAGAATCACGTTAAATGTTCGCCAGCACAAAAAATCATCACGTTAATGGGATGTTCATGGTGAGGATGTGTGCGGTTCAGACTTTGTGCTCAAAATCAACACCTGTTCATCTCAGCTCTCCCCACTCACAAGCCCACCTCAAAGACAGCGTCTCTCAACAGCAAGGCTGATTCCGTGTTTATAACCAACTGTGCCTCCTGGCTCTCTACTGCAAAAGAACAGAACGTACCTCAGTTAGAACACAGAACTCTCTGCAGACCTCTCGGTCCCAGGGCTTCACAATTATACTGTGATTCGTTTTGTGTGGTCCACAGCGTGTACACCTGTGTACAGCGAGGATACGGGCCATCCCACCCTCACAACCAAGCCTCCCACTTTCACCTCTCACATCTCTTAGCCAAATTTTAAATGGCCAACAGTTATGTGGTTTCTATAACTATAACCAAATTTTCTATCCTTAGTCTATGGACCATAAGGAAAAATTCAAAATCATAACCAGCACTTACCTTATGATACTCGTGTAAATGTCATTAATCATTCAGCCAAGTAACACTCCTTCTCCAAGACCCCACAGGACAACTGTTCAGGCATCAGAAGCAAAATATTCCTGGAATCAAGCTTAATCAAACGCACACTCTCACATTACATAAACTGCTTAGAGTCATGATGTGTAAACTCATTTTAATTTCTTTCATACCAGGACCATAAAGGCTTTGTTTCATTTTCTTAAACTCTCTAATTTTCTTTTTATTTTTATTAATTAAAAAACTTTCATCATATCTTGAAGATGTTCTATTTTTCAATATCACTGTTTACTGCCTGGAGCCCCTTTCTTCCTGGAGATTTCCCCAGAACCCTCCATCCACATGCAGGAATCTGGACCTAGTGTTTTCTAAACCTGATGCACAGCTGAAGTCTGGGGATTCCCTTCATTACATCTTGGGTAGGATTAATCACGCTCTGGATCTCAAGGCTTCCCTTTTTTCCCAACCCTCAATTTATTGGAATATTTGCTCAAGTAAATTTCTTTCCTCAGAAAGAGTGTCTTGGAGTGAACTTCATACCTATGTGTTACTGAAAATGACTGTATCTAGCCTGCAATTCAGTCGATTGCTTGCTGTCTACATGAGTCTCCCTCAGAAAGTAGGATAAATTACAAGGTGAACAAGGAAGAACAGACTCAAATAAAAATGCAATTAACATAGAGGGAATTTACCTCAACAGAATAAAGGCCATATATGACAAACCCACAACCAACATCATTCTCAATGGTGAAAAACTGAAACCATTTCCACTAAGATCAGGAGCAAGACAAGGTTGTCCACTCTCACCACTCTTATTCAACATAGTTTGGGAAGTTTTAGCCACAGCAATCAGAGAAGAAAAAGAAATAAAAGGAATCAAAATCAGAAAAGAAGAAGTAAAGCTCTCACTGTTTGCAGATGACCTGATACTATACATAGAGAATCCTAAAGATGCTACCAGAAAACTACTAGAGCTAATCAATGAATTTGGTAAAGTAGCAGGATACAAAATTAATGCACAGAAATATCTGGCAGTCTTATACACTAATGATGAAAAATCTGAAAGTGAAATCAAGAAAACACTCCCATTTACCATTGCAACAAAAAGAATAAAATATCTAGGAATAAACCTACCTAAGGAGAAAAAAGACCTCTATGCAGAAAATTATAAGACACTGATGAAAGAAATTAAAGATGATACAAATAGATGGAGAGATATACCATGTTCTTGGATGGGAAGAATCAACATTGTGAAAATGACTCTACTACCCAAAGCAATCTACCGATTCAATGCAATCTGTATCAAACTACCAATGGCATTTTTCACAGAACTAGAACAAAAAGTTGCACAATTTGTATGGAAACACAAAAGATCCCGAATAGCCAAGGCAATCTTGAGCAAGAAAAACAGAGCTGGAGGAATCAGGCTCCTGGACTTCAGACTATTCTACAAAGCTACAGTAATCAACACAGTATGGTACTGGCACAAAACCAGAAATATAGATCAGTGGAACAGGATAGAAAGCCCAGAGATAAACCTACGCACATATGGTTACCTTATCTTTGATAAGGGAGGCAAGAATACACAACGGAGAAAAGACAGCCTCTTCGATAAGTGGTGCTGGGAAAACTGTACAGCTACATGTAAAAGAATGAAATTATAACACTCCCTAACACCATACACAAAAATAAACTCAAAATAGACTAAAGACCTAAATGTAAGGCCAGACACTATAAAGCTCTTAGAGGAAAACATAGGCAGAACACTCTATAACATAAATCACAGCAAGATCCTTTTTGACCCACCTCCTAGAGAAATGGACATAAAAACAAAACCAAACAAATGGCATCTAATGAAACCTGAAAGCTTTTGCACAGCAAAGGGAACCATAAACAAGATGAAAAGACAACCCTCAGAATGGGAGAAAATATTTGCAAATGAATCAATGGACACAGGATTAATCTCCAAAATATATAAACAGCTCGTGCGGCTCAATATTAAAAAAACAAACAACCCAATCCAAACATGGGCAGATGACCTAAAGAGACATTCTGCAAAGAAGACATATGGATTGCCAACAAACACATGAAAGGGTGCCCATCATCACTAATCATTAGAGAAATGCAAATCAAAACTGTGAGGTATCACCTCACAACGGTCAGAATGGCCATCATCAAAAAATCTACAAACAATAAATGCTGGAGATGGTGTGGAGAAAAGGGAACCCTCTTGCAATGGGTGGGAATGTAAATTGATACAGCCACTATAGAGAACAGTATGGAGGTTCCTTAAAAAACTAAAAAATAGAACTACCATACAACCCAGCAATCCCAGTACTGGGCATATACCCTGAGAAAACCATAATTCAGAAACAGTCAGGTACCACAATGTTCACTGCAGCACTGTTTACAATAGCCAGGACATGGAAGCAACCTAAGTGTCCATCGACAGATGAATGGATAAAGAAGATGTGGCACATATATACAATGGAATATTACTCAGCCATAAAAAGAAATAAAATTCAGTTATTTGTAGTGAGGTGGGTGGACCTAGAGTCTGTCATACAGAGTAAAATCAGAAAGAGAAAAACAAATACCGTATGCTAACACATATATATGTAATCTAGAAAAAAACAAAAAATGGTTCCGAAGAACCTAGGGGCAGGACAGGAATAAAGATGCAGACTTAGAGAATGAACTTGAGGACACAGGGAGGGAGAAGGGTAAGCTGGGACAAAGTGAGAGAGTGGCATGGACATATATACACTACCAAATGTAAAATAGATGGCTAGTGGGAAGCAGCCGCATAGCACAGGGAGATCAGCTCGGTGCTTTGTGTCCACCTAGAGGGGTGGGATAGGGAGGGTGGGAGGGAGGCTCAAGAGGGAGGGGATATGGAGATGTATATGTATATGTATAGCTGATTCACTTTGTGATATAGCAGAAACTAACACAACATTGTAAAGCAATTATACTCCAATAAAGATGTTTTTTAAAAAAATGTAATTAAGAGCATTGAAGAAAGGCAAGAAAACAACCAAAAGAAATGGAAATGGTGTAAAAAGAAGTAAAAGGGTTAAGAATGAAAATGGAATAAAGTGGGATGAAAGGCAGATAAAAGACATCTTGAGCAACCAGAACCCGAGGAATGGGATGGGGTAAACATGTAAAACTGTCAGCTAGGGAGACTTCCCAGGGGAGGAAAGGAGTCCCTCCACCCACATGTGGAGAGTGCTGGCCTGACAGGGAACTGATGGGAACAACGGCCCCTGAGATGTGTGCCAGTAAAACCTCAGGCTTCAAAGCTGAAGGGCACCACCCTCAAGGCCTCGAGGAATCAGACAGACATCTAGCTTCTAAAAACAACCACGTACAAAACAATGGAGCACCATTTGCAAAAGTTCAGTAAGAGAACCTGTGCACCAGGCACAGAAAACAGGGTTAAACATGCAAGAACTGGGGTGTTCTGTCACCATGAGCCCTTCTGAGGAATGTAGTCAAAGATAAGCTTCATCTAACCAGGAGATGACTGGAAAGTTTTTAGCAAAAGTGCCCCGTGAATGCAGCCATGAGCCGACCCAGCAACAGGAAAAGAAAAGGTGTTTATTTGTGTTGACACTTACCCGACAGGTGTGTCTGCAAGGACACAAATCAGACAAATATCTTGAGACTTTAAAAAATTTGAATGCAATAACTAATGCTAAATCTTAAAGGCCAGTTAACAAAGATTGATTTTTTTTCTTAATGATTGACCATTTCTAGGCTTTCTCCTCTTCCAAATAAACAGGAAGAAAATAATAAATGAAAGGGACAGTTTTATGATTCATGAAGATAAACAAGCTGTTGAATAACTTCACTGCTACTGGCTCAAAACTTTACGTAGAAAAGGGGTATAATTTTTAGACATTTGCAGAAATCCTGAGGATAACACTTTTAATCTGTACCGTTTCATATTTCTCATAATTTATTAGAAAACAAATGAGTTTAAAGAAAGGAAGTAAAAATCTATGCTCCTAAATGGCAAAGTTCATCAATGGATGTTAAAATTAGTAGGTGAACGTCTGATGACAAATGAATATTCATATAATTACAAGGTATCCACCCCAAAATGTTTATTAATTATAAAAGGAAAAATACTGACTTTATAATAGAGAAACTGATGCAAAGAATATTAACCAAGTTATGAACATAAACAAGATCATCAAAACAAACCAATCTCGTGTTGCTACAATAAGAACACATCACTCCTGACAAAACAAGCATCTAATCATAAGGAAGAAATTTTGCAGAAGAATTGACCTGTGCTCTTCAAAAAGTCAAGGTCAAGACAAAGAAAGCCTCTTCCAAGTTAGAGGAGACTAGAAGACATGATCCTTAACGTGAAATGCCTCATCTTGGAACGGGAAGATAGTTATTAAAAATGTTTAAATGTTAATTGGAAATGAACTGTGGATTAGACCAATAGATGATGGTACACTATGTATTAATGTCACATTTCCTGGCTTTGGTAACTGTGTGTATGTATGTAAGAGGATGTCATTGTTCTTAGGAAAGGCATGATAATGTGCTTTGGCACAAAGGCTATTATGTCTCCAACTTACTCTCAATGGTCTTGAAAAATAAATTTATAGGGATGTAATTCAATAGAAATATTATGCAAGCCATATGTATAACTCTAAATTTTCTGGTGGCCACATTTTAAAAATCAAAATAAATGATTTAATTTTGATATTTGCTTTAACGCAGTATACAAAAATATTATTTCAGCACATAATCAATATAAAACTTTTTAATGAGAAAGTTTATATTTTTTGTACCAAGTTTTCAAAAGCTGCTGTGTAGTTTAGACTTACAGATCATCTCAATTTGAACTAGCCTTATTTCAAGTGCAAATAGCTACATGTAGAGAGAGTAAGAAAGAAGGGACATGAATAAACAATAAATCAACTAAAAACAGTATAAAACAAAAATAAAATTATTCTTTAATCTGGGTAAAAGCTATATAGTATGTCCATGTATTATTCTTACAATTTTTCTGTAAGTTTCGCGCAGTATCAACATTTTAAAATTACAATAAAAATCAAATAATAAAAATGATACAGGATACGATAAATAATTTCATGCCAATAAATTTTAAATCTTAGCAAATGGGCAAGGTTTTAGAAAAATATCTTACTAAAATGAATCCAAGAAATTATTTAAAGCCACAGTAATCCTATCATAGGGCAATAGTTCCTAAACCTTTTGGTCTCAATACCCCTTCAAACTCTTAAAAATTATTGAGGACCTCAAAGAGCTTTTGTTTATGTAGTTTACATCTACCAATATTTAGAAAATTATAAATTAAAACTAAGAATTTTTCATTTACTTTTGAATTCATTTAAGTTAACAATAATAAATCCATTATGTTTCAACATAAATAATCTATTTTGGAAAATTAACTATATATTCTAAAACAAAAATAAATTTAGTGAAATGAGTGGCATGGTTTTATATTTTTCAAATCTCCTTAATGTCTAACCTAAAATAATACAGCTGATTCTCATACTTGCTTCTGCATTCAAATTGCTGCAATACGTTGTTTTGGTTGAAGATATGTGCTGGGGAAGGAAGAAGTATTTTTAATAGTTCTTTCAGATAATCGTGAATAATCTTCTTTGATGCTACTCCAAAATATGACGAGTGCATGTTTCTTAAAGGCTATGTGAATTGTAGAATCTGAAGCCATATCCGCAAACTTTTTGTAACCTTAAGAATTAAAATCTATTGGCCTATCTTCCACTTTGAATGAATGGATCTTTACCAATGCATGGTTTTGTAACACCATGCATTAATCACGTGGAAACATCAGTTCACTGAGCTATGCAGATCTTCAAATACTGACACGTTACATTATACAAAATCAAAATATCACAATCAACCATATCAACAAGCTAAAGAAAAGTTAGATGATACCAACTGATACAGAAAAAGCATTTGACAAAAACCAACACACATTTATGATAAAAAGCTCTCACCAATCAAAGAGGAAAATTACCTCAACTTGATAAAGACCATGAAGAAAATGCTTACAGCAAACATCCTACGTACTGATGAAAGTTGAATGCTTTCCCCCAACTCTGGGAACAATGACAGAAAGCCTACTCCCACCAGAAGCTCCAGCGGTTACAGCAGGGCAAGAATAAGACGTAAAGTACGCACATGTTGGAGCGACAAACTATCCCTATGTGCAGATGACATGACTGTCTATCTAGAAAATCCCAAGGAATCTACCAAACACACACACACACACACACACACACACACACACAACAAACTCCTAGAACTAATAAGTAAATTCATCAAAGTCACGAGATACACTATCACCACAAAACTCAATCTCATTGCTATATACTAACAATGACCTTATGGAAACCACTGTTAAAAACACAGTATCATTTACAACTACTCTAAAGAAAATTATAGGACTTCCCTGGTAGCGCAGTGGTTAAGAATCTGCCTGCCAATGCAGGGGACATGTGTTCGAGCCCTGCTCTGGAAGATCCCACATGCCGTGGAGCAACTAAGCCCGTTTGCCACAGCCACTGAGCCCGCATGCCACAACTACTGAGCCTGTGCTCTAGAGACCGTGAGCCACAACTACTGAGCCCACGTGCCACAACTACTGAAGCCCATGTGTCTAGAGCCCGTGCTCCACAACAACAGAAGCCACCGCAATGAGAAATGAGAAGCCCGGGTACCTCAACAAAGAGTAGCCCCCACTCGCCACAACTAGAGAAAAGCCCGCGCGCAGCAACGAAGACCCAATGCAGCCAAAAATAAATAAATAAATAATCACACAAATAAATAAGAAAATGATACATTAGACACAACTTTTAAAAACATATACAGTATATGTAAGGTGAAAATTATACTGACAAAAGCAATCAAATATCAAAATAAACAGAAAGACAAACCATGTTCATGGGTGAACTAAAAATGTCAATCCTCCCCAAACTGATCTATAGTTTTAATGCAATTCCCATCAAAACCCCAACTAGGACTTTTTTATTCAAACACAAGCTTATTCTAAAATTTATGTGGAAGGGCTCATGCCCTAGAATAACTAAGACAATCTTGACAGAGGACAAAGTGGGAGGAATCGCCCTCCCTGACAACCTAGCTCACTACACGCCCACACGAGCAGACTGTTCCTTTCCCTTGTAGTTCAGACACATCCTATGAAACATGAAGCAACTTCAGGCCTCGGGACTCCACGTGCCTCCACTCCCACTCAGAACTTTGAGGCTGTGTCCCTTTTCACATGAGAAAACTTCAGGGGTCTTGAGCATAGGGCGGAATGCACCCATGTCTCCTCAGCTCTCCTGAAAAGCTGGAAAACACATCCAGACTCACACTGACCCCCTTCGCTTTGGGGATTTCACGAAGTTCCACTAAATCTTGAAAAGGGGACAATAGGAGCGTTTTCTCAAATCAGTTGCTGCATGTTTCATAGGATGTGTCCCCTCCCCCTCCACCCCCTGCACCTGCTCCCCTGCACCTGGCCGGCCTGCGTCCCCTTATTCTCTCTCCTGATTGACCATCCACTCCCCCTCCGTCTCCTGTGTCCACTGCCTCCCCACATCTTTATCTTGACCCAGCAGCCTGCGCGGGTCTCTTACCACGGGGACGAGGCTTCTGTAAAGCCCGGTAAGGAGAGATAGGACCGAGGCAGGGCTGCCAACTCTGCCGCTCTGCACCACGGCTGCTCTGCGCCCACAGGACGTGGTTCAACCTGCCAACCGCTTCCCTAACACGGAGGTTAGCCTCTCTCGTCGTGGCCTTCAGCGACTCTGTCTCTGGCTTATCCTTCCCGTCATCGTGAGCCTCGGTCTGCCTCACTCACACCCGCAAAACCCACCCAGGACCTGTGGGAGTCCCTGTAACTGTGCACCTGGATTGTGTGGACGGGTGACGTCTATTCTGAACAGTCCTACGCCCCACAGTAGGTGCTTCATTAATACCTGTAGAATAAACACTTCCACAGTGTGCTGTTGAGGAAACTAGCAATAAAAGAGGTCATGTGACTCCCTCAAGGTCACACAGGGTGACCCACTCTGGTGAATAAACGGCTGCCCTGGAACCTCACTGACGTTATAGTCACACGTCACTTTCTCTACTACTTACGTCTAAACATTGTTGGTTGAATTTTTATCACCACGTATGTAAAAATAATTAATCTGCATTTCTCTGCGTATTGGGAGTTTTTAACTATTTTAAAAGACCGCTGTCTCTCCAGTAAGGCTAAAATGGCCCCCTTCCCTGAGGCCTCGGGTCATCCGCGGGAGCCTGGGCTCCAGGGAGCCGACGCCCAGGTGCTTGAGGCGCTCCGTGTGTCCCTTGGGTGGAGTCGGCGGGGCTTGTGACCCGGACCGGGAGGCGAGTGGAGTCCACGTGACAACTGCCCACGGCCGCGTCCAGACGCAGCTGCGCTGCGTGCGCAGGTCGGCCGTTCTCCGTTGGGCCGGCTCCACGGGCTCAGCTCCTGGCCTGCGGCAGGCGGCCCAGTCAACACCCGTCCCGAGGGCCTCCAGCCTCGCCCCTTCCCGCCTCCATGCTCTGTCCCCCTGCAGACTAAGCCCTTCTTCCCTTTATCGTACAAATGTCAGAAGGAAGTGCTGGTGCCTTTTTTTTTAGAAAGAACAATATTACAATAGTCTCTGCCAAAGTTTTCTTGAATCTTTATAATGTACCTGAGAATAGAAATTAGGAATTCATCGTAGACCTTAAACATTCTCACCTTACAAAGATGGTAAATATGTGACATGATGCAGGCATTAGCTCATACGACAGCAGTAAGCACTTTGGAACATACGTCACGTCGGCGCGCTAAGCCTGCACAGTGCTATGTGTCAATTACACCTCAGTACAGCTGGGGAAGAGTCAGAGGCAGCCCCGCACCTTCAGCGGTAGTCATGAAGCTTACAGTCAATCTAGCACTTGCTGTTTTAACGAAATGCTATTATCCGAAAACATCAGGAATGAATGGTCACAGAAGGATAAATGCAATAAGATGGAAAGGCAGAAAAAAGCAGATCAGCTATGCTATCGTGGGAAGTCTCTGGTTTTGGATATGGGATTTCTGCTTCAAAACTGTCTCCCAGCCACTGTGTGACCCTGGGTCCATGTCAACCTCGCTGTAATTGTTTATTTTTCTATAAGAAATGATGACACCTTTCTAGGATGACTCTGAAGGTTAAAAAGATATTTATTTTATGTGAACATGATATCTTGCTATGGAAGAATAAGTATGATTTCTCAAGGTCCTAGAAAAGTGAAAAGAAAAATGAAAGCTATTTCCATGAACGTGGAGCACAAGCCACAGGGTGTCTGCTAACGTGTCAGGGCTGAGTTGGGGTACGGAAGGGGGTGAGGGGAGGGAGGGCCACAGCCTGGATTTCCTGCTGTGCTTTGCCACACCTTAGCTCTATGGCCCTGACTCTTCTAAATGCGGGGTGGGGTGGCTATCAAAAATGGAAAATGAAGAGATGGTTCTTTATAATCTCTCAGTCACTGTCAGCTCTACAGAGCGGTGTTCCAGTTCTGTTAAAATCTAACGTGAGCAAAAAGACTGACAAGTCATAATTATCTGAACCAGCAAAGTAAGAACCGCACGGGACTTTCCCTCCCAGTTGAGGCAATCGTGGAAATTTGATACTGACCCGCGTTTCTAAGCCTAGAACTGTGGGCTGGTTTACACAGCCCGGCCCACAGGCTCCCTCAGCCTCAGGATCTGGAAGAACTTAGTGGCTTGGCAGACGGGCACAGATGTACACAGCCTCCTGACGGAAACTTGATGGGCCTGTGCAGGAAGGGGGGCGGGGAGTGCAATTAACGCCGGAAGTTCCTCTGATCAAGACGATGTGAAGAAGAGCTGCACGTGCCCCGCGGCTGTTTGCAGAAAATCACTGATGCGCCATGATGAGTGGCCCTGCTTTATGACCCTCATATTTTTATATGTCATTACTGGGAAAATGCAGTTTTAAATACTGAAATAGCACGGGTGTACCCAAATAAAAATGCTGAAGCAGTGAATCCTTAGAAAAAAATAAACATCTTAGGATCCCAGATCTCAAACTTTTAAAGCCACAAAATAGATGTCCCTTGTGCAGCCCCTTTTCCATCCAGACCCTAGCATCTCACTCCCAGGGCTGCGGTGCCACCAGCCTCCGATTTAGTCAGCGGTGGACGCGGCTGCCCTTTCCACGCTGGTACAGTGAGAGACCCTCTGGTTACATTACAGCCTACGTTTTACACATAAAACTCACTCTGTTTCTAACACCTAATTCACCACTTTAAATGCTTTCAAAGTAGAACGGCTGCATAGCTTAGTTTCCTGGACTTCTGCGTTGTAGACACGCATTGTTGCCTCCACCTGAGGGAAATACCTGCAGAGGAAAAGCAGCGTACTTCCGAGACAATATGGAAGTGAGCAAAGTTGTCAGAAGTAAAGATGCTATCGGAACACATAACACACGGCCAATGCACTTCTTCCAGAGTCAGTGAGCCGCTGCTCTGCTGGTGATGGGCCTGAGTCTCAGGAATAAAGATAAAAATGAAGATGAAAACCCATCCTCCCGAGGAACTCAAATTCTAGTGGAGAAGGCGACACATAAATTGATACTTTAAGAATGGAACACCCTATGCGCTCTTTACATCCGTATCTAAAACCTGTTATTGAAGTGCCAAGACAGGAAGCCGACATTATTTCAGGGGAAATGTCACAGAAGACAGCATTTAGAGGAGGCCTCCGGGGTGGGCGGGCATCTGCCCTGAGGGGCAGGACGAGGACAGGAGTGGTCCCCGGGCCAGCACGGGACCTGCAGTACACAGTGTGGGGTGACAAAGCTGGGCAGTCGGCTGGCTAAGACCCTGTTGACCAAGCCAGGGAGTTTGGATGAAATCCTGGAGGACTTAAATTTTCATTTACGTTTTTTCACTAAAACCCTAGAGGGAAAATTATACAGTAATTAAGCGAAACTGTGACCATGAGATCACATTGCGTGAGGTCACATTACATGTAATTACCGTGAGGTCAATTACAATATTATACTGAGTTATTTTCCAGAATGACATTGAGCGCTGTTTTTTAATGGAATCACAAGGCGGTAAAACATTTTAGAAGTGTTATTAGGCGCATCCAGAATTTTCCCCATAAGCACCTTGGCCACAGAGGCTTCACCACGTGACTAACGGGCCACAAGGCAATTCTGCAGTGAAAGATTAAAGAGCTGGCTGACAGTTTGTTTGATGGTTTGGTTTCGTTTCTCCATCGACGCAGTGTTCCCATTCTCATATGACTTAAGTCGAAGCCCTCACGGTCTACACAGTGACAAGTGTACGTGGCGGCCTTAAAACAGTGGGTGATTACCATCATGTATATCAACTTGATAGAAAATACGGGGATAAAACTTACTGGAAGGGCTTCCCTGGTGGCGCAGTGGTTGAGAGTCCACCTGCCGATACAGGGGACGCGGGTTTGTGTCCCAGTCCGGGAAGATCCCACATGCCGCAGAGCGGCTGGGCCCATGAGCCATGGCCATTGAGCCTGCGTGTCTGGAGCCTGTGCTTGGCAACGGGAGAGGCCACAACAATGAGAGGCCCGTGTACTGCAAAAAAAAAAAAAAAAAAAAAAAAAACTTACTGGAAGAGTGAAATGAGACAGTGTAAAGCCATACTGCATACTCTACCAGAAAATGATTAGCACATCAGTTTGCAGATTCTTTGGTGATTTGAAGGTGCAGAGCTGTCACACGGACATGGCACAGGTGACAGTGTACCCAGAGGACACAGCAGGGTAGAGGCCCTCAGGACATGATGCAGAGCTCAGTTACAAACACCATCCCAGTATTTGGAAGCTGATACCTCTCTTAATGAAGAAAAAAATATTAGCAAAAAAAGAAAAAGTGCAATGCTGAATGAGAAGATGAATCAAACAAAAAAAAGTATAAAATACTATGAAGGAAAGACCTGCAGGTGCTTGGGTACAACCCACAAAATAAGATCGGTTATTAGCACAGGATCGCCATGAATCTACACACATTTTATATTATTCAAATGCTTTGTATTTCACAACAAAGTCTTTTTAATTTTGCTATTCATTTATTATGTACTTTTAAATGTACCTTTTAATTTTTGGTTATTTTATCTTTTATGGCAAAATTGCCTTACAGCCAGTCAGTTATGCAGCGAAAATGTTTGCAGCAAAAAGGCTAAGAGCAAAGACGCTTATGGCAAAAATACGTAGAGCCATGATTAGAAGAGGCAGCAATTTTCTCTGCTAGACAATTACAACAACAACCATACCATTGCGAGTAAAACCAAGTTAATAAACTTAAATATCTTCCCAAATTATAAAAAGATTAGGTATTAAGCAAGCTATTTTACGCACACTTAGAGAGTCAATCGATATTCAACAAAGACACTAACGAAATCCAACGGAAGATGAAAACATTCTTAAGGACTGTCTGCTGGATCAAAGGATCCTCGTCCTGGACAGAGCGACTCTGCTCTCCCAGCTTCCCCACGCCCGCAAGCTCATCCAAGACGGTGTGAAGGCGACACGGCTTCCCAGTGCTCTCACCTGGGGACACGCCTCCCCCCTTGAGAGTAGGTGGCCTGAGCCTTGCTCCCAGCCTGCACAACAGAACAGATGGGATGGGACATAGCTTCATGCTGGAGTCTCTCCTTGCTGACTGAGAAAGCAGGTGGCCTTGCCGGGGGCACTGCAGGGCTCTAGGAGCTGAGGGCAGCTTCCGACTGGACTGTAGCTGCCAGAGGTTGGGGCTATCGGTCCTTCGACTACAAAGGTCTAAAACCTTCCAACGACCCGAGGGGGCCTGAAGCCTCAGATGAAAACACGGCCCCGGCCCTGAGAGACCCTGGGGGGAGAACCAGCTGGCCGTGCCCAGACTGCTGGAGCACAGAAAGTGCGAGATAATAAACGCGTGCTGTTTTTGCCAGCACTGCCGGGCAGCAATGGAAGCTAACTCAGTGGGTCGCAGACCTGAGTATAAGTAAAAACTGTAAATCTTCTAGAAGAAAACGTGAATATCTTCACTGCCTTTGGGCTGGCAAAGCTGTCTTAGGCCACAGAAAACACTAAGCATAAACTAGAAGTTGGAATTCATAGAAATGTAAAACTTATTTTCATCAGAGGATACATTATAAATAGACAACCAAGAGATTAGGGGGAAATAGTCACTATACGTACATCTGACATGTGATGGTACCCAGAATACACTTTTTTAAAATTCTACAACTCATCAATAATAATAATAATAGGCCTATAAACATATAATAAAGTGCTCAGTACCACTCATTATTTTTAAAATGCGAATTAAAACCACAATAAAAATACCGTAATAGCTAAAATTAAAAAACACTAACAAAGCCAAATGCAGCTGAGAATGGGGAACTCCTGGGGCCCTGCTGCAGTGCTGGTGGGGCTGTAAACGCGTGGCCACTTGGGAAGCTAACGGCAGTTACTTTAAATTGAAGCCTGCACACCCCATCACCCGAGGTTACACACTACATGCCACACAAGGATTTGTTATAAGAATTTTCATAATCGTATTTACAATCACCAGAAACTGGAAGCATCAGAAGTTCCCCAACTGAGAAACCGTTAGCCCCTGCTGCATGCGTGCACTGGAACCCTTCTCCACCCCATGAAGTCAGGAACCACGGCGCAGGTGTCAACCTGCACACATCTCAAAATCGCTGAGCAGAGCCGAGGTCTCCATCCGCGTGAAGATCCAAGAAGACAAACCAGCCTCTGAGATGATGTTTGAACACTTTTCACCCCGCAGTGTGGACAGGAGGGTGGGTGGGAAGGGTGTGGAAGATCCTGGGGTGCAGGGTGTTGTGTATCTGGAAGGCGAGCATCACACAGGTGTGTGGATCTGCCCGCACCCCAATGAGCTGTGCCCCAAGCTCTGGGGGATAATCACACCTCTTACAGAAAGAGAGGCGTCATCCTGCGTGATTCACCACACACGCTTATTTTAACACTACTGTGGATAAACGTTCAAAACTTCGTCCTCTTTTACCTTCAATCTTTCCTTTTTATCTCTTATTTTTAAAGTATTTCTTTCTTTTTTTTTTTTTTTTACATCTTTATTGGAGTGTAATTGCTTTACAATGGTGTGTTAGTTTCTGCTTTATAACAAAGCGAATCAGTTATACATATACATATGTCCCCATATCTCTTCCCTCTTGCGTCTCCCTCCCTCCCACCCTCCCTACCCCACCCCTCCAGGCGGTCACAAAGCACCGAGCTGATCTCCCTGTGCTATGCGGCTGCTTCCCACTAGCTCTCTATTTTACGTTTGGTAGTGTATATATGTCCATGCCTCTCTCTGGCTTTGTCACAGCTTACCCTTCCCCCTCCCCATACCCTCAAGTCCATTCTCTAGTAGGTCTGTGTCTTTATTCCTGTCTTACCCCTAGGTTCTTCATGATATTTTTTTTCCTTAAATTCCATATATATGTGTTAGCATACGGTATTTATTTCATTTTGATTAAAAATATCAAAATGTAGAAAAACATCTTGCTTTCCCCTCCACATACGTAAAAAAATGGTCAGAAAGGAGGGTTAGAAGCAAAAATGACTGACTTCATTGTAATTTTCTACACTGTACAATACTTTAGACTTAAAAAATACATTGACTATAGTGTAAAAATGCACAGGCATATTTTTCAGTGTTCACAGAAACTTTAATGTCTATAAAACCCTTTCAAATTTATAGTATTTTATGATTTCTAAAAACCGTGAGTATTGAGTAAATAATGTCATCGTATTTCCCCACGTGATTTAATATTTTCTGGGTTCAAACAAGCAAGTGTGACCTGCGTTTCATCAGAAATTGATCTAAATCCAACGTTCCCCTTGACTTTTCCATTTCCTACAAACTAATGATGGCTTCTGGATATAAAATGCTTTCCTCATTGAAGTAATCTGCATTTAAAGTATATTAATTAGTGATTTGGATCATACCTGAATTTAGAACTTTCTCTTTGTTATTTTAACAGGTCAGTCCCATGTGTAACCTACTGGCCTCGGGCACCACGGATTTCATGCAGGTAATTACGCCCATGTTGTCATTGGCCAGGCTGGAGACGGAGCCTGGCAAACCCAGACCACTGAGCTCAAGAACAGCCCTGGGCTCAGATCCATGTGGATTCTTGCTATCGAATGATGGATGTGGGTCTTCCTAGAAAAATGGGTATAAGTCAGGGGTTGAAACCCAGAGTTTGGACAGCTGAGTACTGGCGGTCAATCAGGAAGACAATGCATCTGGTGGACAGCCTTGCACCACCATCTAGGCAACTTAATAAGGAAGCTCTCAGAGTAGGATCTGATGCCCAGCTGCAACAAAATGCTGATGTCTGGAGAAAAATTCAAATGTCCAGCCTCTTGCATGGATCTATGGAAATAGCACATCTGGGATAGGACACAAATATCCCTACTTTTTTTAGAAACACTCTAGGAGATTTTTATGCAAGTACATCTTATATACCATGATTTTCCAACCCGAGTACTTGTTGCTCAGCTAAAATAGATCCAGTACTTCTCCAGAACACATGAGCCATAAATCTATAGCAAAAAACAGACTTCAGTTGACTACTGTTGGCGAGAGGTAAGTCGTTCACATTTGAGTCCTGGAATAAATTCTGCTACTAACGGTTCAAGCTGAAAATCCTCTGTCTCGTGCTGTGCAACACGACACCCTGTCCATGTGGCTGTTACAGCCTCGTCGACTCGGGTGGTTTCCAGCACAAACAATAATTCCCTACTAGTTTTAGCGTTGAGTTTCCTTCCTCTTCTGTTGCAGAAATTCCATCAGCAACCAGAAATCGTGAAGTCAATACCTTATTTGTTTCATCTTAAATAATCATCCTGACAGATTATGCCTACATTACAGTGAAAGATCAATTTGTGGTACATTTTTTTGGCCATCATAGAAAATTGCTTGAATATTAAAATAAACAATGCAGGGACTTCCCTAGTGGTCCAGTGGTAAAGAATCCGCCTTCCAATGCAGGGGACGTGGGTTCGATCCCTGGTCAGGGAACCAAGATTCCACATGCTGTGGGGCAACTAAGCCCACGCTCCACAACTAGTGAGCTCGCATGTCTCAGCTAGAGCCTGTGTGCCACAAAGTACAAAGCCCACGAGCTCTTGAACCCATGCACCGCAACTACAGAGCCCACGCACGAGCTCTTGAACCCATGCACCGCAACTACAGAGCCCACGCACCCTGGAGCCCGCGCACCACAACTAGAGAAGAGAAAACCCACACGCCACAACTAGAGAGAAGCCTGCGTGCCGCAAGAAGGAGCCGGTGCACCACAGTAAAAGATCCCACATGCTTCAGTGAAGACCCCGCGTGCCGCAACAAAGATCTGATGCGGCCAAAGAGGAATAAAGTAAATAAATTAACAATAAATTTTTTAAAAATTAAATAAATAAAATAAGCAATGCGACAGTAGCAGGCTTCCTGCTCCTCAAGTCTATACTACATTTAAATTTATGGTTTGGCTGTTGACTTTGCTAGAATCTGCAGAACATTTTCCAAAAGGGAGATACTGTAGATTCTTTAGAAGTGAAATTAACTTTTATGATGTGGGCATGATGGGAAAGTCAGGAAGTGTCTGGGAATAAAATACTCTCCAGAACTAGAACACTGTATATGAAAACACATGTCTGAAAGCACTTGATGGCTAAAAAAAGCATTAATGCCACATTAATAGAATATATATTGCCTCTCATAGAATGGAAACAAGCAACTTTTTTGAAATCTTGATTTAGAATTCATCTCTAGTCAGATGATCTAAGATGGAGAACATACTGCTGGTGCCCGTGTCTCCGTGAGTAAGAGGTGGTCTCCACCCTTGTTCCTGCCTCTTAAAATCCTTTGCCTTTCAAGCCTCTTTTGTCCTAGGAGCCTTCCGGTCCTTACTGGGGGCACTTAGGATTTCCCTCTCCGGTTCTTACACAGCTCATTGGGTGTGCAGGCGGGCACAGTGCTTCAGAAGGTGGGACCTGAAGCCAGTTCAATGGGAAGCCAATCTCAGCATATCCACTTGCCAACAGTAAGGATTGCTCGAGTATGTTAACCTCCTCATGCCTTCGTTTCCCTATCTGTAAGATGAGGATAATTAAGTACCCACTTCTCTAGGATGTGGTGATGAAATAAATAAAGCACTTATAATAGTGATATTACACAGTACCTATCTAATAAATAAAAGGAAATGTTTCAATTGAACTCAAACCATTTTGTCTTTGGCTACAAATAAGAAATTAGGCTTGGGCATGTGGCCAAGAAGAGAAACTCTAAATGACATCCATTTTAGCCCAGTGCACGGGAGGCTGGCAGCAACTTGACAGGAAAACACAAGTGGCATCAGAGGCAAAATCAGAACTGAGAGTTGATGCCCCATGGGTTTGAATCCAGACAAAGATGGGCTTGACACTGGCTCTGTCACTCACTGGATAACAGACCTTGGTCAACTTACCCCTGTAATCCTCAGTGACCTATCCAGTACATACGGTAATCATTAAGATTGGTTTACTGTATATTGTATATAATTATACATGTATATATAAGGTATGGGGAATAAAGAATATACATAGATACAAAAAATACCACACCCACACGTGCACCTGCACACAGAATTCAACACTATAGCAATCCTCTTAGTGGAGAAGAAAGCTATTCTAGAACCACAGAGATCATATCATTCAACAACCCAGTTTTAGAGGTAAGAAAATCAAGGCTCAAGAGGTTTGGTGAGGAATTGCATGGCAAATATATAAGATTTTTCTGTTATCGTTTAAATCTGTTTAAGAGATAACGTTTGAACAAAATTAATAATAACATAATGTGAATTTATAGCATATGGAAAAGTAAAATACCCCATAATCATAGCTTAAAGACCTGGAGAGGAGAAATGGAGGTGAACTTCTACTTACCTGTAAGGTTCTTACTGTAGACAAAGTGGGGTAATATCACTTGAAGGTGGGCTGGCATAAGTTAAAGTATACACTGTGAAATTAATAAAACAAGGTGTTATGCCTAGAATCCAGAAAAAAAGAGTTATAAAATAGAAATACAAAAAGTGTCCAATTGAGCCAAAAGAAGGCAAGAAAAAAACCGAATAACAGATGGACAAATGGAAAACAAATAGGCAAAGTGAGAGTCTTAAACACAACCATATCAATAACCACATTAGGTGTAAATGGTCTAAAGATACCAATTAAAAGCCAGAGATCAGATTGGATAAAAGAGTAAGACAAACTGAATACCACCTGTAAGAAATGCACTTCCAATAGAAAGACCCAAGCAGGTCGAAGAAAAAAAATTTTTTAAGATATACTAGCCTAACGCTCATCCAAAGAAAGCTGGAGTGGCCATATCAATATCAAGTATATTTCAAAACAAATAAGGAAAGAACACCATTCGGTAACAGTAAAGGGATCCAATCATCAAAATGACATAACTATCCTAAACCTAATACAGGAGCTTCAAAATACATGAAGCAAAAACTGACAGAATCACAAGGAAAAGAGATCCTCCTAGTGGAGGCTCCTTAGTGGAGGGTCTTTTACCCAGGAGTATAGTCAGAGTTTTCAGTACCACTCTCAGTGTCGATGGAACACATAGACAATTATTCTGGATACAGAAGATTCAGAGAACACTGTTAGCCCACTTGTCTTAACTGATATTTAGAGAAGACTCCACCACCAACAGCAGAACACATTCTTTTCAAGTGAACACAGAACGTGAATCAAAGTTCAATACATTCCGATCATGCAAAAAATGTACCAGATGGAGTTAAATCAGAAATCAATAAAAGAAAGATCTTGGGAAGGCCCCCAAATATGTGGAAACAGAATAGCACACTTTTAGATAATCCGTGAACCAATGAAGAAACCAAAAGGGCAATTAGGAGGTTGGACTAAATGAACATGAAAAGATAACATATCAAAACTGCGGGAATGCTGCTATAAAGCAGTGCAAGGAGGGGAGTTGACGGGGCAGAAACCTATGCCAGGACCCTTCCAACCACAAAGAGGATGAATCCAGGGCAGCAGGCAGACGGCAAGGCCGGCCAGCAGGAATCAGGAGTCCGGTCTCGCCCTCACACATCATGGCACACGGGGTCTCACCGTCCACGGCAAGCATGGCCATGATTAAAGGGGAGGGGTGAGGGACGGGGGGCAGGAGGCGCGCGACGGGACCTGCTGCAGAATGGAAGTCCAGGCATGGGGAAGGTGGGTAAGAAGTGTCTGTACAACCTGCCAGAAGTGAAGTGGGGAGCAGAGAGGATGAGTGGAGGAGAAATCACACGTAGATCGATAGTCGATTGGATTATGTCTGATGGCCAGTGAACGAGGTGGGGATGGAGACCAAGGGCACGGCTCCCGGGTGGGCGGCGGTCAGACAGTCAAACAAGGAAGGACCCATCCAGGGGCCAGCTCCTGGGACAAAACACTTGGTCTGGAGTCGGAACGTGGAGCTGGAAACGCTGAGGGCTTCCGGCGGGAAGGCCCAGCAGCAAATGGAACCTGGGTCTAAAGGGGATAAGAGGCCCAGAGACGGGAGTCTAAGGTGAGGGAAAGGACCAAGCACTCAGAATCAGCACACAACGTACAGCCGCCCGGAGAAAACCTGCACCAAGAAGACGGGGTTCACCCGGGGCCACCCTACCCCCAGCACCCCAGGACCCCCATGACACGGCCAAGACTTTGGCTTAAACTCCTTGGTTGGGGGATTAATCTCCTCCTTAGGGAGGTCTGCTGGGGACCTCCTGCAATTCTAAGAGCATCCAGGGAGGAGAATCACTGACTCAAAGAGGAAAAGGAGTCAATTTTAAAGAAAGAAAAAGTCAGAAGGTGACAGCAAGCAGCCGCGGTGGCCACAGGTCTGACAGGAGCAGCTACTTCTGATGCAAAGTGATGCCGCTGCTTCAAAGTTTCAACTGCGCCAAATCAGACTGAACAGGCTTCAGTTTCAAAGCGTGCGTCTGCTGACATCAGTACATCCCTAACTAAGCACAGCGTGCGTCTGCTGACATCAGTGCATCTCTAACTAAGCACAGACTGCTGTCTACTGAAAATGTCAAGCAGGATTTTTTCTAACTGTTGTCATCAAGAATGAAAGGAGTCTGTAAGGATCTGTTTTTTCACAAGAGACAAAAAGCTAGGAGAAATGGTTCACGTAGTTAGACGTGGTAGCAAAAGCCTTTTTCCTGTCAATGTCATTTTTAAGGACTGAGGTTAATTAAAATCTAAAATTTAAAATCCAAACCATGAGGATAAGGAAATCTATTTTCCAAGTTCACAGGCTGGCTTAACTTTGTGATCCTGGGGGGCAGGAGGGTAGGAGGAAGGTTTAAAAGGATAATCATCATTTCTCGAGCTCTTTCCTCAGAAGAGCCAGGCCGGCACCAAAACTGGACCTACGTGACATTTAACCTCCATGACCAGCGGGCAGCGTCCCTCGTAAGGGCTGTGCTCTCACTCCCAGGAGGCCCTTCCTTTCATCGCTGCACTGGACACTTTGTGGGTGATCCGCTCTTCCTCGTCCTGGGAAACCTACGGGCTCCACTGCAGGCACCCGACACCTAAATACAGGGGGCGGCCCCTCTGCCGGGCTCTGGCCACGCTGCCCAGTGTAGACGGGGAACGGCATCAGATGCGGCCAGACGGCTACACACCTGCGCTCCTGTCTGACTCCAGCACGGAGGGCTCGGCTGGAACCCACCTGTCCTGGGCGTGGCCCTGGCCAGACTCTCCCAGCTTCTGGAAAGTTCCTCTGGCCCTTGCTTCCCAGCCCTGTGGACACCCTGGCTTCTGCCTGTTTCCTAGCCCGGCTCTGGTGCTGCCACCAGTCCTGGGAGCTCTTGAAATACTCCCGGTAAAATGAACAGATCAACCCAGTGTCACTTAAGCCAGCGCCAAGGCCACTGCTCGCAGCTGAGGCTGCAGACGCCGAGATGCGGACGGGCTGAAGGACACACACACTGTCGGTGCCCACGGAGGGGCTCAGGTCCACTCGTGTCACACACAGAGTCCCCGCTCCCGCCTACCACTTCCCAAAATGGGCACGTTTGAGAACTTCCTGACAAAAGTCAAGACATGTGCATGCACGGCCGTCTGTTGAAATCCAAGCGCAAACAAAACAGAAGGTAAGCCGTTGTCTCAGACGCCCCCTTGACTGAAGGCGCAGTCCAGGAGAGCTGCTCCAGTTAGAGAAATTACAGCCGAGGTCAGGTCACTCAGCCGTACCGGGCTTCGTGTGACCTCTGGGGTTTTAGAAGACTGCAGGTCTGGGAGATGGACCCTCGTGTTGCTTGAACGGCACCGTCTTTGTCCTGACATACTCCGCCTGTTGGCAGCTAAGACCTGGCAGAGAGACGCAGTGCTCCCTTCCCAACGAAATGCTAAATGTGCTTTTGCCTGGGCTTTAAGGCCAATTCCTAAATGTAGAGCCTAACTTTCTTTGGTAAAATTTTCAACCAAAATGAAACTTTATCCTGAATCAATCATCAGAAGACTGAATTTCAGTATTAGTTCTCCACAATATTCAGAATTAGAAACACCTCGGGCGATCGATACCCTATTCCGAATTAGACAGAACACTGCCCGCCCTGATCTATTACTTGTTTCATATTTTAAGGGGATCATTAACGCCCATCTACCAAAAATACCTTCCCCAGATATTAAACATCTATGATATATGCAATGACTTCCTTCCTTCCTTTAGCAGTGGGTGCTGACTGATCCCACGGACGCTGGCAGGTCTGGGTCTGCACACAGAGGGGCCTCCTACCTCCTGTAACCAACCCGTTCCTAAAAAGCTGAGCGCTAAAAAGTGAGTTTTGTAAACCAAGCTCCAGTTTCTCATTAGCCGATATTATAAGTTCATTCTTTACCTTTATTATCAAGTTTTCTTCAACAGCCCAGTGTTTTGGTCTGCGAATGATCACACATTAAAAGGAACCCTTTGATCAGCTAGGTAACAAAGAAAAGCATTTCGTAACCAACAGAAAATAGCACCACTTAATAAAGCGCTACTTTCGATTTCTAAAAATCTTGGGGTTAATTCTGGGAGACAGCAGCCCTCTTCTCCGGCCCGGGGCCCCTGAGAGGGCAGGGGTCAAGTCACCCGGGGGCTGGTGACCCTGGCACCTGCCAAAGTCACAGAGAGCAGGCGTCTCTCCTCCTGGACCCAGACCACATTCTTATGGTGTTCCTGGCCCTCAAAACACGCTACATTCAAAGGAAAACACAGAACTATTTTGAGGACGACCACTCATAAATTTTCACTGAACCACCGGGAAGGGAGGCCTCGTGCGCCCACCACACGCGCATCACGTCCTGGGGACGGAGCTCTGCACGGGAGCCCTTCTCCCCACAACGCAGGCGACGAGACAGATTCGCAGGGCTGAGCGAGGGAGCACACCCTGACGAGGCCACGGCTCCAAGCCCACAGCCTAACCACGTTTATATAAAATGTCTCTATTTTACTGTGATTATTACACAGATTACGGAACATCTCCGAGCCCAAGTTCCTCAGATAGAAGAAACAGAAACAGCAGCGCTGCTCACCGCTAACTTTTGCTGACACTGTTAGATCAACCGGCACTAACCAAACGCCCGGCTCAGAGCCCGGCAGTTATAGAGCAGCTGAGGGGGGAGGGGTAAGTCAGGAGCCTGGGGGAAACATACACTCACTGCTTCACGTGAGACAGGTGACCTGCAAGGACCTACTATGCAGCACAGGGAACTCTGCTTAATATTCTGTGATAACCTTTATGAGAAAAGAATCTTAATAAAAGCGTGGATATGTGTGTAACTGAATCGCTTTGCTATACACCTGAAACTAACACAGCACTGGGTATCAGCTACACTCCAACAAAGTTTTTAAAAATCAGTTGATAAATATCACTATTATTAGGGTTACCATCTGGTCCTCATCCTAGCACCTCTTCCTCTTTAGAGAGTGGTAGCTAAGAAGCAAAATGAAGCTGGAGAAATGTTTTCTAAAGACAGATATCCGATCTCAGTGAGGAGAGCGCAGAATGAACGTACCAGCCATGGTTTGTGCTTGACCATAAACGTGTGCGGTAACACAGAGTGTGGGAATTCAAACTGAGGACTCCATTCGAATGACAGAGGAATATTTAATATGCTTGCTTGGTTTCATTGAAAAGTTTTTTGAAAGGCACACAGTGGCCCGGGCGGAGCAGCCCCTCAGACAACGCGAGAACTGGAGGGAACTGGGCACGGCTGCGGCTGGGACTCCGTGGGGGCCTGCGCTGACCTGGTGCTCACCCGGGGCATCTGGAAGTGAATCAGGGCACGTCGGGCTGTGGCACTGCTCCTCGGGGGGCTGGGGATTCCTGGCATCAGTGGGAAAGGACCAGGGATGCCGTGAGCCCTGGCGTGAGCGGACTGCTGTGCACATATCAGGATTGTCCGCTGAGAAACCGATTGAATGCATTTTCCTACGAAAGCGAGAAATCCAGGCACAGGGGGCTACAGCGTAAGGCACCCTGACAAGACTGCTTGTATGGGAGGGGACAGGGCGCGTTTCTATTTTGGTACCAAAAGCATTTAAACTTTAGGAGTAACGAAACAGGAATAAGGAAATTCCGAATAAGGAGATGTGTTAGGTTCTCCAGAGAAACAGAACCAACAGGACAGATATAGACTCATTACATACGAGGAGATTTATTCTAGAACTGGCTCACGTGGTTACGGCGGCTGAGAAGTCCTAGGATCCACTGTCTGCAGGCTGAGACCCAGGGCAGCTGGTGGTGTCATGCAGTCCAGGGTGGAGGCCTGAGGACCAGGCCTGAGGTCTGAGGTGGGAGAAGGTGGACGCCCAGCTCAAGGGGAGAGGGGAATTCATCCTTCCTTCCCCTTTTTTGTTCTTTCCAGGCCCTCAGTAGTTTGAGTGAGGCCCCGCCCCACAGTGGGAAGGGCAGTCTTTACTCGGTTCACCAGCTCAAATGCTCATCTCTCCTGGAGACACCCTCCCAGACACACCCAGAAATGACGCTTTACCAGCTGTCTGGCATCCCTCACCAGGCGTCAACACATAAAACTAATTATCACAGGAGATCTCCTTAAGTTCTTCTTAAATAGTTTTAGTTCTATGGTGACTTCTAGGTTAAAATGGAACCAGGCTCAGGGCTTCCCTGGTGGTGCAGTGGTTAAGAATCCACCGGTTAATGCAGGGGACACGGGTTCGAGCCCTGGTCCGGGAAGATCCCACATGCCACAGAGCAACTAAGCCCGTGCACCACAACTACTGAGCCTGCGCTCTAGAGCCCACGAGCCACAAGCGCTGAGCCTACGAGCCACAACTACTGAGCCCGTGAGCCACAACTACTGAAGCCCGCGTGCCTAGAGCCCGTGCTCTGCAACGAGAAGCCTCCGCAATGAGAAACCTGCGCACCGCAATGAAGAGCAGCCCCTGCTCGCCACAGCTAGAGAAAGCCCGTGCGCAGCAACAAAGACCCGACACAGCCAAAAATAAAATAAATAAATTTTTAAAAAAATAAAATAAAATGGAACCAGTCTCAGAATCCCAAGTGGTGCCTCCCTAGCAGTCTCCAACCAAAAAATAAATAAATAAAAGATGAAAATTATAACATCACAAACAAGCACCAGCCACAAACATTCGATTGCAAAAATCTGGAAAGTATTTGCCTATAACCACAAGACTAAAGGAGATGGATTGAGAAACCAATTTTGGCCTCCACATGTGCCACCCTCTGAAACAATGCAGTTGCCCTGGGCCGGACGAGACCTTAAGAAGCCCCCCCGTGAGCTGCCTGGCTGGCCCTGGCTCAGCAATGTCAGGACACTCTTAGGAACTTCTCCCCATCAGCACCTCTTTTTCTATGTCAGTTTGAGGCTGCAACTCCAACAATAATCTGGGCAACTTGAAAAAGAGACGATAAAGCCAGTCTATTCCAGGAGACGTCGACATACAAATTATGGGGGAGGGGTGCATAGAACAAGACAGCCACGCGCAGACTGAAAATGCAAACGCACCTACACCCGCTGGAATCCGTAAAGACATGAAGTTGGGAAATAAATGATGTCACGGCCACCGCCGTGGGAAACCCATTCTCATATGCTGAGGAAGAGAACAGAGGACTTGGTCATTTTCTCTCCCAGGAAAATAAGATCAAGATGGTTACTTTTCCATAATGCATATTCCTGAGTAGAAACAAAAAGAGATCAATGATTTCACATTTCCTTATGAATTAACGCACCTTCGCGATAACTGACGGGGCCTGAGGGTTTTCTTCCCTATGTGGTCTTTGTTGTTTCATCTAAGGTTCCGAGTCTTATTAAGAAGAGGAGGGGCTTCCCTGGTGGTCCAGTAGTTAAGACTCTGCGCTTCCACTGCTGAGGGAATGGGCTCGATCCCTGGTCGGGGAACTAAGGTCCCACATGCTGTGTGGTGCAGCCGGAAAAAAAAAGAAGTGGAACTGAGAGAAAACACAGAGTTCTTTCATGTCAGGTCCCACGTATGTAAGCGTTTCTGCGTGGGATGTGGCACTGCAACTTGGGTGTAAAGGCAGAGTGGTGCCCCTGGCGGCTCTGGGGCTGTGATCCTGGCACAGTGACGCACCGTCCCAGCACCCATCCCAGGAGCAGAAGACTCCGTTCCCTCTGTGTGGCCCTCTTTCACCCACATGGCACGCAGTGAATCGCCATCCCACAAAGGAAATGTTAATGCCAGAAAGACCAGCAATGCAACCCAGGGTGGTGCTGGGACGCCATGGCAACGTGAGTTTTTGACGTGCCAAGAGGGTTCATACAGAAGAAAATGATTTGTGTTCATTTTCATTTTCTTAAATTATCATCCAATCTATTAAGGGTTTACATTTTAAAACCTAGTTTCCTTAAGTGTTTAACTTAATATCTTATTTATTATATTTATAAATCTAGCAGATTTTAACGGTCACGTGCAAAGTGGCCTTCAGTTTACGTTGAATCTACTCGTGATGAACAGATTAAAATCCCTGAGGCAATGATTTAATATCATTTAAATTGTCTTAAAATTGTCACGATTCATTTCAAATTAAGATACTACCCTTTCTTGCATACTTTAAATGACAAAACTACAAAACCAAAACGCTCCCAAGTTCTTAATTCTCACAGCTCTAAAAACCTAAACCGTATAAGCATGGTGGCCCTCAAGCCCTCCTAAAAATGCAAACGCTGCTCACAAACCGAGTGAAATTTTCCCATTTTTCTCAATTGAAAAGTCATGAGTCTAAGGCCAGTCCACACCTCAAATCAGAATCAGATATTTTAATATATCAAAGTCCTTAAAACATTTACAAAAACCTTAAATACCACTTACCCTCAGATTGTTCCTAAATTTATGAAAATCTATTAATAGTGTGGGTCGGATGTACTTATCTCTACATTTAATTCTAAGCACTGAAGAAACACTTTCTGATCTGAAGGGAGTTGGGGTCTCATTCTGGGGGAGCCAGGCCACATGCAGACGTGCAGGTGAGCCCTTTTCATCGCCGCGATGATGGTGGGGTCCTCAAGCCTACGCCCTGCAGGGCTCTGTAAGTCTGAGGTCAGGGCACGGCTGCTCCTGACTCCCCTGCCCTGTTTGCAGGCAGCCCACTGGCTCCTGACCTTCGGTGACCTTTGCCGTATTTAGTCTTCCAGAGGTGTGCTGCTGTCTCCCCACACTGCCGAGAACAGCTTCGAGGGATTTTACGCTCACACGTAACTCTTCGTGACCCCCTCAACTTGACCACGTGCCTGAATGCTGCTTCCCCCTGAGCTACTTTTCTGGTCTTTGTGGTCACAACGCACGCGGATCCAGCTCGACTCTCCTGCCTTCTCCTGAGTCCACGATCAAAGTCACGGGCACAAGGAACCCACAGGCAGCTTTCCCAGAGAATTTGGGGGAGAGCACAGCCTTCCAGAAAAGTCAACGAGTGAGGACCGGGCAGCAAAAAAACCGAACTTTGAACCAGGACAAACACAAGGAGTAAGACAGAAATAAAACACAGACATTTCAGCACAAATGAGTAATCTAGACCACGCGACCCAGACAGAAGACAGGGCTTAGAAACGGGGCGTTTTTCTCACCACTTTGCAAGGAGACAAGAAAACCCAGTGTGCCTGGTGCCTCCTGGTCTAGAAACACTTTCAGTAAATCATCTATGCTCTTTACGGAACACAGGTGTACCCATTCTCAGCCAATCCTGTGTGTTGTCTTTAAAAAGCAGGAAATCTGTCTGCCTGCGGAGGGAGACCAGGACCAGGAGCCCTGGCCATGCAGCAGTGGTGGGAACAGCACAGCGGGTAGCAGTAAGCTTCTCCAGGAAGCTCCCCGAGCCTGCCCTCGGCTGCTCCAGACCATCACAAGAGCAGCTCCTGTGTGTTACAGGCACTTAGACGGGACTTACAGATCCAAACTGACAAAACAATCATAAATATCACAAACTTTCAATTTAATTCCATTTAAAAATGCAATCATTTCATTATTTTATAATTGACATGTACAGACTTTTTCCACGTATAGACTTAGGTTCCTTTTCCTTGGAAGAGCTAAACCATAACTCTCAAAGTAACGTGGCCCAATTAAAACAGGTGGATTTAAATTTCATCCTCATATTCTTTAGTAAATAAAATTTTTAAAAGAGGAAACAAGATAATAAAAAGCAAAACCAAATCTGGAAAAAGCATTGACTCTAATACAAAGGACAAAGTGTCAATTTTAAATTAAAAGCTAGAACAATCAGTAAGCAAAACTTTGGGCCCAAAATATAAAGATATGAAGGATATAACAAGCAATTTAAAAATGAAATGAAGGGCTTCCCTGGTGGCGCAGTGGTTGAGAGTCCACCTGCCCGTGCAGGGGACATGGGTTCGTGCCCCGGTCCGGGAAGATCCCACATGCCGCGGAGCGGCTGGGCTCGTGAGCCATGGCCGCTGGGCCTGCACATCCGGAGCCTGTGCTCCGCAATGGGAGAGGCCGCAGCGGTGAGAGGCCCGCGTACCACAAAAAAAAAAAAAAAAGAAAAGAAAAGAAAACAAATACCCAACAGCATATGAGATAATGCATATTCTCCCTAATAGTCAAAGAAAGGCAAATCAAAATAATGGGATACTATTTCTTGATAATGAGTTTAAGAAGATAATGAAGGTATTAATACTTGAATGTGGTAAGGAAACAAAAAACTCTTCGAGAAATATTCGTCTATATTTATCAGAATCCTTTCAGAGTTTCGCTATTTTACTCAGCGCTACTATCCTAATAATCTTGAGAAGATAAATCTAGATACAGAAACCCCTGTGTACTCAAATATGTACATCAGAATATTACTCACAACACCAGGAACAACTTAAATGTCCACTATAAGAAGATAGTGATCACTTTCTTAAAGCGAAATCATTTTTCAGATTTCCATTTCTTTACTTTCCCCTCTCTTTCCCCGGGTACTGCCAGGCTGCAGGGGAAGGACAGCCGTCCCAGCATCGGGCGCATGTCCCGTAACTACTCCTGGTTCTTCCCCCACCAGGTACTAAACCACGCCGCGCTCTGGACTCCACCTATATCTTGTCTCTTTGCATAAACTATTTGAGGTCTGCCATGTTTCTCCTCTGTGTTCTAGGGTAACATTAGTGACATGGTTAAATGCAACCCAGTAACGCTGGAAAGACCAAAGCAGAATATTCCATAATAAACCCCACATGGTACAGAACTGGAAAACCGAAAATGAATACCTACTAAATACCCTAAAATCTACTGTCAGTAAGAAAGGGCTCTTATATTCTTTCATTAATGCCATCATTTCATTATTTTATCATTGACATCAGATGAAATTGGTGATTGTGATATTAATGTAAGATAAATTTGATGGCATGAGGCAAAGGTATATTTGTGACTCTCTGTTATACCTGCCAACAAATTTCATGCACTTTTGTCCTCAGAGGAAAGCCGTGTGGAGCGGTTTTCCTCCGTGGCTCACCTACAAGTTCCCTGACCTTCTTTCCTGCACTTCTCCTGGGTCTGCAGCCCTACCCCAGACCACACTCTCACCCAGGGCACCCGTCCCTCTACGTCATGCTCCTCTGTCTTCTTTTGATCTCTGGTTTCAATACCATGCATCTTTTTTGCCAGAAATCACGGTCTTGCTTGGCTATCACCTCAGCAATGATAGATTAACTATGAACTTATTCCCACCTCAACAGTGAAGTATCTAAACGGATATATCTTTTCTTTTTTTTTTTTTTCCTCACTGTTGCGGCCTCTCCCATTGCGGAGCACAGGCTCCGGACGCGCAGGCTCAGCGGCCACGGCTCACGGGCCCAGCCGCTCCGCGGCATGTGGGATCTTCCCGGACCGGGGCACGAACCCGTGTCCCCTGCATCGGCAGGCGGACTCTCAACCACTGCGCCACCAGGGAAGCCCTCTAAATGGATATATCTTAAGACAAATACACCAATGCCCTCCGCATGTCCAATAAGCCCAAAGCTGACAACCGCCCTCCGGAGCCACACTGGACCAGGCCCACTTGGCACAGCTGCGTTTCCCGGCAGGACCGTAGCAGCATCCTAACAGCCTCTCGGGTCCCAGCCGCCCTGTGGAGGCCCTGCTCCTCCTGAGCTGGTAGGATTCCCCCTTCATTTTCAGAGCCCGACTCTTAGCCGCATGCATTGCTAATAATAATTCCATTAGTACAAGTATAATCTTCTTCCAAAAGACTCACAAGTCTTACTCTGACAGTTGAGCAAATGTCAATGATGAAAATCACTACTTTTGAACCATATCTCGTAACTTATTCTGAGGGGCTCAAAGCTTTCATTTTGGAAAGAGGATAATATCTCTCTCAATTAAAATTTATTAAACAAGAAAAAACTAGTCATGGGATCTGTCTCCTGCTTTCCCCAAAGTTATGCTATGTCCCTGGAATAAAGTCAGCACCATGCCAGCCACTTTGAATCAGTTCCTGAATAAGTCCCAGGAGCGCCACGTCACCCTCCTGAGGTGCAGGAGCTAACGCTCCCTTTGCCGACGCTCATGGACACAGCTGATCCTCACGAGGGCTGGACTTTCGAGCGCCCCAGCAGGCGTGCGGGGCTGGCGGGTCCCTCTCTCCACAGTCCAGCAAGAACAACCTTGGGCAGGGCTGGGCATCACCAGCCACCAGGGAGCGGCCAGCGCTGACCACACAACCAGGAAGAAGGGGCTTGGAGGATCTGGCTTAGAACTACACGCATGTATTCAAATCCAGGTAAGTCACCTGAAATTCATGAGATGAAAAATAATAATAAAGAAAAAGAGGAAAGGGTTGGAGGGGGAGGGCAGCCATTTTAGGGGGAGGGCAGCCATTTTAGCTGTAGCGTTAAATCTGCAAGATTCAGAGGAATTAGAGCCACGCACCTACCCCACTAGTTTGTCGTGTGTAACTTTTCCCTGCGGTAGTACACCCATGGTATTACTTGCTTTGTCTCTTGTGGAGAGGGGAACATTTATAAGGTGCCCACCACAAAGCCAGCCCTTGCATGTTTTTACCCCCCTGCCCCTACTAGGAGGTAAGTATCACCACCCAAGACGCAGACACCTCAGCCGTGGAAGGTGAACTTTCCAGGCCCCTCTCTGTTGGTCAGGAAATGGATCAAGCCACCCTCTATGCCTAAACATGCATGTTAAATGTTAATAGGCCTGGATTAGAACTCAAGTAGAAATTTCAAATGGCTGTTTGATGGACCATTTAGTATATGTTTTAAAACCAAAGCTTGAGTCCAGTATTTCGTTCTATGGACACAATTTTAAACATCAGTGTGAGATGCACCAGAGAGTCAATAAGACAGAAGAGTACTCCATACTGAAAAGGAAGCCTGGGGATTCTAAGGTTCACCCTGACCTCGGAAAAATGTCAGTGAACGGGTAGCATGTAGCTTAAATCAGATAAATACGGTACTAAGAGACAAAGCCCGTTAAACACACCGTGAGCCCATCACTGAAGAAGTGTTGCTCCTTCACAGAGATCTTCTGACCACTGTGCTCAGACAAAACACAGGACTTTGGAACAATGAGGGGTTCTGTTAGAAGTTTCTATCACAAAGACATTTAGCACTGCATTATTTTATCATCATTCCTCCAATTTAATAGCAGTTCTACAAAAACAAGTGTGGTAGAGAGTATGAACGTTTGAAAACCTTCCTGCAGGTTCTGCGTGGCCTCGTGGTTTCCTGAGATGCTGAACGCGAACGTTGGCTTCTCCAACTGCTGGCTCTAGGGTGGCAGCTTGTCGGGAGCCAGCGCGTCCCTAAGAAGTGCTGGTCCTCCTTCCTCCCATTCTTTCTCATGTGCACAGGTCACATTTGCTTCTTTCATTCATGAAAATAACCTCGATGGCAACAGAGACCTACACAACGTTTTCTAATTGAAAATTTTCAAGAATTCAAACAAGTTCCTCTGATCAGTTATGCTAAAGGGTATTTTGAGGCCAACACTTAATTTTCAGTATTCCACCTGTCAATCACCACACCCAGCCCCCTGCCACACACCGTACTTGCCTCCTAGCCTAGCTCTTCTCTTCTGGCTCTGTCACTCATGACACTCCTCAGTATTACTGGCTGTGCTACCGAAAGGCTTCAAAAAGGAATCCGGCAATGTCAAAAACCACACTAAAAATTTAAAATAGGTAATTGCAATGCATACTATGAATTAAGAAAAGCTGGTACACTACAGTATATGCAGCAACCTCATTTTGGGGATGAGTGAAGCATAGCCAAGTGTACATCCCAGTATTGTTTATAAGAGGATAGAAAAATGTAAACCTAAGTACCCATCAGCAGAGGATGCAAAGGCTAAATTAGGGTCAGTGATGGATGGGGTACAAAGAACACTTCAGGTGACAGCGACGGAAGCTCTATAGTCAAGGACACAAGCTTCATTTATTCATTTTTCCAACATTCAATACAAATGGAAGGTAAACTATGTTGCCAGGCACCATAACACACCCTGGACTGCAGCAATCCAGTGTCAGCGAAAGGAAGCAGGTACGGAAAACAGCATCGATGGTACAGCCCCACACGGTACACACACACACTCGCGTGTGCAATCACACAACAGTTGCACTCTCGGGATCAAAGCTTCAAACTTAAAGGGACAAAGTGAAACCAATATTCCCAAATACTCAAGTTTCATTAATATTTAACATTGCTTACATCTTTTACCAAAAAATCTCCCTCTGCATTTTTTTTTTTTTTTTTTGCGGTACGCGGGCCTCTCACTGTTGCGGCCTCTCCCGTTGCGGAGCACGGGCTCCAGACGCGCAGGCTCAGCGGCCACGGCTCACGGGCCCATCCGCTCCGCGGCATGTGGGATCTTCCCGGGCCGGGGCACGAACCCGCGTCCCCTACATCGGCAGGCGGACTCTCAACCACTGCGCCACCAGGGAAGCCCCTCCCTCTGCATTTTAATAGAAGATCATTCACTTTTCTGGGTTGATTTGCAGTTGATGTTACTTTCTCTTAATCCTTTCTCCTAATTAAGATTCTTTAAATTTTGTGGAACTCCTTCTCCATCTAAATCCTTTTCACAAGAATTTCAAAATCATTTCCTTACTTGCCGTGTACTTGCTTTCTTCCTTCAATGTTCCTGTCCATGGATATCTCATTATTTTTTTATATTTCAGTTAGCGCAAACGTCCGTCGGCACCAAGTGACAAACACTTTCACTGTAAAAGAAAACACCCTCGATTTCTCTTTCTCCCCAGTAAAGGTCTACTTCCTAAGTTCATCTCCCTGCACTCGATGAATGCTGGCGTGTAATCTTTAATATTACAAAATTGCACCAAAATACAGGCTGACAGATAGGAAAGCTATGATGTGAGACTTGTATGAAACAGAGGAGACCATACCTGGGCAGCGGCCGGGCTGAAGGCCACGGCCGTGACCGTGTCCACGCGTCCTGCCAGTCTGCAGCAGGAAGTGCTGGAGCTGGTTTTGTACACGGATGCCTAGACGACAGAATGCACGGCTGCAGACTCGGATGAGCCCCAGGGAACTGTGCACAGCTGAAGTATGTTCGCCAGCTGACCAGGCATCAGCAGCAGCTCGTCGACAAAATGCCGCCTAAGCCACGGAGGTAACCTCATGAAATGTGCTTTCCTCTTTTCCCGGTTAGAAAGTTTATCATCTTCACGAATTTACTTCATACTTTCTATTTTCTATCATAAGCTTCCACAATACCCTGTGAACAGTTTTCAATATATGCTTATTAGGTGGATGGACCTAGAGTCTGTCATAGAGTGAAGAAAGTCAGAAAGAGAAAAACAAATACCGTATGCTAACACATGTCTATGGAATCTAAAAAAAAAAAAAAAAAAAAAAAATGGTTCTGAAGAACCTAGGGGCAGGACAGGAATAAAGATGCAGGTGTAGAGAACAGACTTGAGGACACGGGGAGGGGGAAGGGTAGGCTGGGACGTAGTGAGAGAGTGGCACGGGCATATATACACTACCAAATGTAAAACAGATAGCTAGTGGGAAGCAGCCGCATAGCACAGGGAGATCAGCTCAGTGATTTGTGACCACCTAGAGGGGTGGGATAGGGAGGGTGGGAGGGAGATGCAAGAGGGAAGAGATATGGGAACATATGTATAACTGATTCGCTTTGTTATAAAGCAGAAACAAACACACCTTTGTAAAGCAATTATACTCCAATAAAGATGTTTTTAAAAAAACACTATTTAAACCTTTACATATTTTTTAGCTTTTCAATTCAAATTAGCTGTCTTGTGTTACATATTTACATCATAAAAAAATGCAAATGCAAAAGCTCATTCAGACACAGAAAAAAAGAGTAATAGCCAATCAGATCTTTTAAATGTATAAGGAAAAAACATCTGCTATAATTCTTAAAGGTATCAATAAATCATAAAAAAGATTTACATACTTTCATTCTAAAAATAAGCCATTTAATGATAGAAAACATAATTCAAAAATATGAAAATAGGGCCCTCACTTTTTTGTGAACTGGATGATAAAATGAGTTAACTCCTGCTTGTCCAACACAAGGAGACAGCTACAGGGGTAATTCTCAGAAGAGGTCAGTACAATGTAGCAGGATGCTTGCAAAAGAGCATCACTCATGCATGATAAATGTGGCTACACTTGTCAGTAAGCTTAGAAGAAATCAGCAACGACCTCTTTTCTATTTTACTGGAAATAGGACATTTGGGCCAATTGTGATTTGTGCTTCCCCTGAATTTGGACTTGCAGGATGACAGGCCTTACGGGGCTGTGTTTAGTTGGAACTCTTTGATGTACACTGTGTAACTGAACAGAAATTTAAGAAAACAAGCTATTAAAACATGGTGTAAACCTCCGTAACCTTAAACTCCTGTCCTTTCATTCCATCGTATACCATTCAGATGTTTATTTTCAGGAAGTAAAACCAGTTATTTTCCCATCAAAACCCCTCAGAACTGTTTTTCCCAATCTAACACCTCTCATCCAAGAGCACGCCACGGTGAGTCCTGGAATACCACACTCGGCACTGAAAGACCCTGGGGTCTGCGGTGACTTGGGCCCCTGTCCAGTCCCTGTGTGAGCAGCTGCCCAGCACAGACGACATCCTTAGCCACTTCCTAAAGCAAATGCACTGAAACTCCTAGCGAAAAGACACGCGGTTTTCAGAGAGAGGAATTCTCCCCGCGCTGGTGTCCCAGACGGTCACTCATGGCCCAGGAGGGAGCATCTGGAAGGAAACTTCCCAGGACCCCTGTAGGGTCACCCCCCTGTAGGGGCACTGGCTCAGAGAGGTGCCCACTGTGAGGGGGCCTCACAGCACTGTGTGAAGACGGGTCTAGTCACGGCCCACCTCCTGCCTGGACTGCCCCCACGCCCTCCCTGCATCGCCCCGTGGCTCTCTGGTCCAGACATGGCCACGGAGTCAGGGACCAGGAGGACAGGGGCCACGGCAGACGCTGGGCAGAGCACGTGGAATCTGGAGGATGGTCTCCCGGAGCTGCTTTGTTCTCTCCCGAGGGAACGAGGGACCCTCAGACTGCAACTGCGGGACCCACCCAGCACGGGGGACCTGGGAACACCCCCGACAGAGGGGAACCTCGGAGGCTGGTGCTGGGTCCCTGAGCAGGAGCCTGGCTGGGGCTGCCGCCAGGGTCACCAGGTGCCTGCTCCTGGGAGCATGAGGAAGGAGCTAAGTGCAAAGCCCCTTCACCCTCCTGCAGCCCGTTCCCGACCCCAGCCCCCAGCCCCCAACACGCAGAGCCGCACCCAGAGGCTGAGCTGGGCCCCTGGCGGCACGACTGAGCCATTTCCAACGTCCGCGTAGACAAGGGGGTGCGCAGCACCCACGCGCATGCACTCGGGCGCTGTGAGGGCACCGGCCTCCTCCTCAACCCCTCCTGATGGCCCCCCGCCCAGAACAAAACCCTATGTGACCAAGGCCCATGAGCCCAAGGGGCTGACCCCTGCCCGGATCAGCGCCCCCAGTCCAACCCCGCTCCTCCGTGACCCCGCTTCCCAAGAGCTGCTCCCCCATCAAGCTGGCTCCCTTCCCCACGTCACACACCTGCGGCTCAGGTTACCTGTCAGGGAGGGTCCCCCAAGGGGCTCAGGCTCGGGGTGTCTGACCTGCGCTGAACCCACTTGCTTCTTTCTTTGTAAGACTACAGAATTTTCAAGTGTCAGGACCTTGCTGTGTCATTCGCTCATGTGCCCCTGTACTTGGGAACAGTGCCAGGTACCAGTGGTCGCCAATAGGTATGATACAACTAAAGGGGTTCATTCACAGGTAGATTACTATACGTACGCACACGTGCAGGCACATGCATATGTACATACACACGTACATGTACACAAAGGTGCGCGCGCACATGTACACATAAAGCCTGCACATGTATGTGTGCATGTGTACTGCGTGTTACATGGATACACACATATGTACCCACACACTGGCTTTAAGGCGGGAGTTGTTGAAGTAAACACTGACACAGTCAACCACCCTGGGTTATTTCGACTGAATTTTTTACAGAGAGAAAAGAGAAGCACTTGGAAAACCAGATCTTGACAAAACTTAATCTCCTCAAAGTTTCATGTAAAATCCACTATTACTCATTATTTTTGTCAAAGCTATAAAAACAGGGAGCCTTTAAAAGAAATGTGTCACTTCTTAAGGTGCATCTCCTCGAAAGGGCGCTGCAGGGTAAGTCGTGCGGGGAGAGGCTCCCGGCGCCCGGCCCTGGACTCTGCGGGTCCGCCGGCTGTTCCTGCCCTTCTCCCGAGGCGACCCGGCGGGCTCTGCTCGCAATCGAGCTGCACCCGAGCCCCCACTGGAGAAAGCAGCTTATGGCCCGACCCGGGCGCAAGGTAGAGCTGTGCTCCGCTAGGGCCGGGAAGAGCGCCACCGGCGCGTGCGGGACAGACGCGCTGAGCGCTGCGAACCCGCGCCTGCCGCCCAGGGACGGGAGGTGCGCGTCGTAGCCACCCCTCCAGTGGAAGTGACACCAGATCCATGCCGAGCCGGCCCCGGCAGAGTGGGGCGAGACACAGGAGCTCGGCTTCCCACGTAGTACACCCAGCTGCCTTCATCTAAGAGAGCGGCTCACCAAGACCACACCCACGGCCCAGGCCACGGGGTCCCTCCTGCCTGAGGCGAGGCCCCTGACGGCTCAGCTGGGCGCTAAGAAGGAGGTGGCGTCCCAGCCTGGTTAAATACTGCGCCATGGACCAAGGAGTTTGACGTGAACGAATAGTGTTTGGGAAAAAAAGGTAATTTAGAAGAGCAAAAAATGTATTTAAAATGCCAAAATGCCAAAACATAAAACGTTCACAGGGTGTTAAAGGGACTTGACTGACCCCTGCTGAGGTTCCAGCAGAAAGAGACTCACAGGCCGCCTTACATCAGGGCCGTGGAGAACCTGAGGCAGGATAGACCCTCCCAGTGCCCCGTGGGCAAACAGAAACGCGCCTCCGCACCATGCAGATGGGCCCCTTAAACTACCCACGGCAGCCCCCTGGGCTCTGACTACGCAAGGCATTTTTGAGCGCCAACTGTATGTCAGCCAGGTACGGCTCTGTCCTCAAGGAGGTCGGAGTCTCAGGATCTCACGGGGAGGGTGCGTCACACACCGTCCCCCGGCACGGAGAGCTTTAGGGAGGCACGGCCGCTGAGCAAAGGAAAGCCCTGATTTCAACCAGACAGGCCAGGGCGGCCTCGTGGGGCAGCGATGGGGCCAGTCTTGACACAGAAGCAGGAGTTTGCCGCTGGTCCAGGCCACGGAGGCAGGTGGTGGGAGGTGCAGTCTGGCCATCCGCCAAGGCCTCCCGGGGGAGTGCTGTAGACGTGGAGCATGTGAGCTCATCTGTGTTCTAGCAACAGCTCCCCGAGGCTGGACGGGAAGAAGCCAGCGTGGGGACCCTCACCCAGTGGCCTTCCGCCAGGGTTAAGAGCATGAGCTCTGCGGCCAGCCAGTGCCTGAGGTCACACTCACGGCCCACAGGTCTCGGGACTTGCCAATGCCAGGGTCTCAGCCGCCTCGTCTGTGAACTAGGATTCCTGTGAGGACACCACGCCGGAATATGTGGTGCATAGGAACCCTCGGTGAGCAGTATTTATCACCAACTGCACCCAAGAGGGGACAGGGAAACATCTGGGGTTTGCCCTTCTTCTGTCTTGGTCAGTGCCCCTGGGGCATCTAAAACTCTCCAGGGCTTGGTACATGTCACAGCAGTGCCCACGGTGCAAGAGAATGGCCTGGGCCCAGCAATTTGGGCCCCCCTTGGATGCCCGGCCCGAGACCAGAGGGTCCACACCCACACCTGAGGAGGCCAGGCAGGGATGAGACAAGAGCAGTGGCCAGAGTCTGCCTGCAAAGTTGATTCCAACTCGGAAGCAGCTGGGACCTCGAGGAATTGAAAGCCAGACGTTGAAATGGTGGCGTGTGTTTTAGCAGCAGGGTGGTTGGGGAAGAGCCCGGTGCAGACGGGCTGCTTGGAGTGGCAGGAGACGGCCGCTGGGACAGGAAGGCTGACAGAGGGCTAGACCGCACACCCCTGTACCTCCCTTCTGAGGGTCTGCACTCACCGCGGCACCACACGTCAACCCTCTTCCGCGATTTTAAATACGAGTCAGTCTGGGAACAGAAAGAGGCCTGGGGAGACCCGGGGACCAGTCCAGACCCTCCAATACATGGGAAGTTTAACGAGTTCAGTCAACCTGCTTCTCTATTTTATGTACCTTCAAAGTCCCCGTAAAATCAAGTTCTGTCTAACAATAGGAAGCACGTGGGATTCCAGCCAAATGCAGACTTCTCTCATCTTCCAGACAGAATAAATGTCCCAGTCCTCATTGCTCTGCGGCGCCCTTTCCTCTCATTTTACGATGCTTAAAGAGTCAGCTTTGTGTAAATGTTATTCACGCCCACATCTACCACCTTCTCGATGACGATTTCTTTGAAAGCAGAAATCATTTCTAATTCAGCTTCTGACCTTCTACTGCAGGAAGCAAAATTCTGTGCATTTCTCCTTAAACTCGTGGGAACAAACGAATTGTGTGAAATTAGTTGCACGCAAAGATTGAAAGTTTTCTAAGGCAATGTCCGCCAGCCTTCATAAATTTGTATTTTAAAAATGGCTTCCAGTTAATGACTTTAGCATATGCTACGAAATTCACATGCATTATCTTATTTAATCCTTATAACAGAGAAAAGTATTCTATGCAAAAGGTTAAAATATCTTCTTTTATGAAATGGAAACAGAGGAAGATGTCAGACAAAACAGCATCACGTTACTTTTCAAAATGAAATAACTTCTCTGAGAATATGAGAAAAACTGGTTACCTAAGTTGAAAAGAAGCGTCTTTACCATTATTCTAAAGCCAGGGCTTTATTTTTATAAGTAAAAGAGCATCTAAAGCTCCAAAATCATATTTTTCATTTTTAACTTAAACAGATGAAACAAATTTGGGAACCAAATTGAAAAAAAATCTCACACTAGGCTCTAATATGCCAAGTTTCAATCAAGTCTTTATGACTCTGTGATAAACTCCAGAAAGAAATAAAGATTAGAACATGCAAAAAAAAAATTTATAGTGGAAATGCTGACAAGCCATTTTCCACACACAGAAAATGATGACGGTGATGACGACAGTGATGATGATGATAGCTTTGAAATGACCACCTTTAATAAGAGTCACGTACAATACATTCAAAAGTTAAATGAGCAAAGAAATCTTTTTCTAATACTGTAACTCATAATACTTCAGAGACAGCAAGTGTCCGAAAGCATGGAAAGAAGTATGTTTTAAATGTAACACTTAACAGCATTAAAGGAACATCACATGTGAGATTCCTATTTATCTTCATGACTGAAACATTTTAACTAAAGAATGGCGATATTTGGTAAATTTAGTCAATCCTTACTGCATTATGTTAACTAAAGACTCTAAGAAACTCTGCAAAAACTGATCAAATATACAACCTATGTAACATTTCAAGAGAGACACTTGGATGTGATAAATATGTATCTTTAAGATAAATTTTATGTACTGCATTTTGAGAACAGTACATTAAACATTCTAAGTGCTATTCGTCAAACTGTAACCCCTAGAGTCTGTGTGCAGACTGGTCTTTTCAAAAAACCCATTGCCCTCAGCACGTACATCTCATTTCCTGTAAGGGACTGTATCCTTTGCTTTCTGTTGGTAACAGTCAGTTGTGACTCAGGTCAGCAGATTCCAGGGATGGACAGCCATCCCGGGGGCGCAAGGACCTGCATCTGGAGGTGAAGGCCTCTGCCCTTTAAGATTCTGTGCTGGGGCTTCCCTGGTGGCGCAGTGGTTGAGAGTCCGCCTGCCGATGCAGGGGACGCGGGTTCGTGCCCCGGTCCGGGAAGATCCCACATGCCGCGGAGCGGCTGGGCCCGTGAGCCGTGGCCGCTGAGCCTGCGCGTCCGGAGCCTGTGCTCCGCAACGGGAGAGGCCACAACAGTGAGAGGCCCGCGTACCGCAAAAAAAAAAAAAAAAAAAAAAAACAGTAAAAAAAAGAGAGTCCTTTTAAGCAATGTGGTAAGACTTCACTGAAATAAAGAGGATACCCTTGAATCACCATGCAGATTTCAGAAGGCATTATACATTAAACCCTTGATTTAGAAAGCCATTCCAAATATATCAAAAACCAAATTGCAGCTGTAGTCCTACAAACAAAAGTTTTGTTCACAAGTCTCTCAGTTGGTCTTTTGGGTAACAAAGTGTCTTCTGAACTAAACTGTGAGGCAGTGAATTCATGGAAGGGGCCACCTCCTCAATTCCCCGATTTTCAACCGTCAGCTGTGAGTATTTTTAAACACATCCTCTGTAGAGACAGACTAGCTACATCCTACAGAGAGAACCTGCGGATTCACAAAGGCTGCTTCCCATTCCCGCAGCACCTCCATGGCTGCCACCCAGTCCGCCTAGCGCTTGAAACACCCAAACGCTCCACCACATTTTAAGTGAAAACGGATTACCAGTAAAATCAAAAACTGGGCCCATAAACTAATCAAAGACAAAAGTGTAAACATTAACATTCGATACAGAATTAAAATGTCTTCTAACGTCAAACATCAAGGCTTAGAAGAATTTCATGCCCAGTAAAAACTACCGTTGAACCTGGCAGCAAACTGACCGCATCGTACCTTTGCATCTGCTAAACACTTTAAACAAAGTTGACAAAGGCTGTGCACTGTCAAAAACTCACTCGCTTTCCTTTGACAAATTTGGTGGACGGGACAAGAATGGGCTCCCGCCGTGATGGCGGCGCTGCAGCCGCACTGAGGTCGAAACCTCCAGGGTCCTGCTCCAGCCAGCAGCAACCACGAGGCCTGTGACTCGGTTGGGAACTCCTTCCAACCAGAGACGTACAGGTGGATGATTAGGTATGATTCTGAGGCCTGACAGGAGAGGCCTGACCAGAGCCCCTCCCCTAGCTGATCCCAGGCAACTGGCCGGAGCCAGTGGGCGCACTGCTCAAACGGTGGGGAGACCCGGGCGGTATGGATTTCCAGGTGGGAAGCCAAGAGTCTACTAAGAGGTAAGTGAGGCTGCAGATGTCAGACACCCCATAATAGAGGTGGAACGGCCGTCCGGCATGTAGGTACTGAGCTGGAAGGCAGGTCTGAGCCAGAGGTTAGACGGCGAGGCCGTGGGCGGGAGAGACCCCAGGCACAGGCTGCACACATGAAGGGCAAGCCCTCGACACAGCACGTGGTGGGTAAACTTCATCAATGTGGCATAGGAGGGACAATGTACCAATGACCTAACCTTCAATGTTTAGCCCAGAGCACTGTCTTAAAAAGTATATGTGGGAGGGCTCCCCTGATGGCGCAGTGGTTAAGAACCCTCCTGCCAATGCAGGGGACATGGGTTCGAGCCCGGGTCCAGGACGATCCCACATGCCGCGGAGCAATGAAGCCCGTGGACCACAACTACTGAGCCCACGTGCCTAGAGCCCGTGCTCCAAAACAAGAGAAGCCACTGCAGTGAGAAGCCCGCACACGGCAACGAAGAGTAGCTCCCGCTCGCCGCAACTAGAGAAAGCCCGCGCACAGCAACGAAGACTCAACGCAGCCAAAAATAAATAAATAAAATAAAATAAATTTTTAAAGAAAGTATATGTGGCAGAAAAGTATAGAGTAGAAAGAGTACTAGGTTCAATAATAAACCCAATGCTAACACCAAAATATGCAGAAATCCTCACTCAAGGCCAGAATAATCAGGGTGACACATTTCTGCTATAGGTGCTTTTTGGTTGGTTGGTTTGGGGTTTTCTTTTAGCAAAAGGTTCTAGCATAAAAATGTCACATTTCTAACCAAAATATACTAGAACCTGTAACACCTTGCATCAGTCCTTCTGAAATTTCAAGTATAACACTTTTCAGAAGAATTTGACTTAGACCTTTGAATAAATTAAAAGTTTATAAAATGAGTGTCTGAAGCTCAGAGCTTTGCTTCTAAATAAATTAAAATCAGTGCTCTTTAAGTTAAAATGATGATGTTAGCCACAAAAGCTCAAAACTTAAAGTTTTGGAATCAATTTGCTATTCAACAGCAACCGCTGTAATTTTTGCCATCTTCCACGTGAAATGGGGTAAGCTGTTCAGTTCATCACAGGGTGCACATACTAAGTGTAGCAGTTTACTTTTTAAATGTACTAAGTTACTATGTTACTTAATAGGCCAGAAGCATCAGGTTATATCACCCTGCTATATGTCATATGCTCTATTGCCTCCAGTTTTATTTTTCCTTTGAGGCTCTTTTCACTACTGAGATGAAGCCGTTACACAAAGGACCATGAGCTCCCCGAGTTCCCGGCGCTCAGCCCGAGCCTGGGGCTTGGACCTTCAGCACATGCTTTTGCTGGAAGGGCAATGGTAAGGATGTGATGGGAGGACAGCAGGAGAAAGGATACAGGAATAAAAATCACTCACTGCTGATAAGCTAGTAATCTGCTGCATCTGTCATGGGGATCCTGAAAACAGGTGTGCACCTGCTCTTCTGTTTATACCTGGAAGAGAATGAAATATGATCCATCATTTTGTTTCCCTTTCACTACAACTAAAGATTCTACCTTTAAAAAACTTGAAAATAAAAAAAAGTTTTCATGCCACTTAATAATCATATTTTACTAACACTAAAGGAATAAGCGCGGCTGTAAGCACGAAAGGCGCGTCACACGCGACCCCTCCATCAAACCAAAAGGACACCTGGATGCACAGCAAATACAGAGCAGGGACGGGAAGCGAGCACGCTGGTCTCGGGAAGAGGAAAGCTGGGGGGGAACGGAGCTCGGAGGGGAGGCCTCCAGTTTTCTCTGCAAGGTTTCGTTTCCTCAAAAAGTTTTGAAAAAAAAGACAGTAAAGCATTAATATCTGCCGAAGTCAGGTGTGGCCAGGCAGGTGTTCAGTAGCCCACACGAACGTACATCTGTGGATATATATGAAATATTCCGTAATTTCAACTTATTATAAACAGTAACGGTTCTACATACGAAATGAGTTAAATATGTTGCTGAACCAGGGTGATGACCCCCTTCACGAGCCCCGGCCCCTGGCAAGATCACCCCAAGCCCAGGGACGGCCCTACAGGGAAGCTCCACGTGTGGAGAAGGGGGATTTCTGGTAACAGGAGGCTATTATCACATTTTGGATGGCATTTGTAAATGTAAACGCTTTATTTACACATAACTCCTGTTGAAATGCGGCACCCCGAGTCCAGAGAGGACAGGCCCGAGAGGAGATGACTGCCTTCATGTGGCGCCTTTGCTGGTGTCGATGTGATGCTCGGCCAGCTGAAACTCAAGGCCGAGGACGACAAGATAAACGCGTCTATGTAATAAAACTGCACAGACTGTACAGGATTAGGAAATGTCTTTGCCCTGCAATGAAAATCAGTAACCATTACTAACAAAATAAATGTCAACAAAAACTCTACTGCTCTAAATATGAGATCCTTTCATCTTAACACCAAACATCTATTTATTCTCAATGTATAGAATGTACTTTGTTAGAACCAGCTTAGGTTCTGGTTTTTCTTCCTGACTTTCTAAAAGATGTTACATGATTAAATTTTACTGTAATGAGTGTTTTGAATTCTGGCCGTTTAAAAACTCTAAAATAACTGGGCAGTATACGTATTCAAGCCAAAATTCTAAACCTGTTTTAAAACATAGTTCGGAGGTGTCTGCTGCCTCATTGCACAGCCCATGTCACAGGGTAGAAGTTGAAAGGACTAAGGGCCTAAAACAAATTCCCTCTCTCTTCACTGCTGCCGAGCGCCCCACCCTGCAGAGGCCTGGGAATTAACCAACTTTCCATTCCTGATTAGTTTCCCCAGGATTCAGTCCCTTTTTACAAGACTCATAGAAAATAAATGCTAACAGCTTTCTTGAAAATATGCTTTTTGCCAGCACAATCTGATGAATCGAAGCCGCGTCTCCTGTCATCACCTCTTTTCCTGTCATATTCCTGTCCCCCTTTCCCATTCTATTTCCAAGTGATCTCCTATAAGTTCACTGAAACATTTTTTTCCCCAGAAGGTACTTCCTCCACATAGTATCCCTTGGGCATATTTTCATCTGTACTATAAAATCACGTTGAATTTATATTTAAATTATTCCAGTATTTTAGTATTATTTGCTGTCATTTTTAGGCCACACAAACGAAAGGCTTATTTAACTGTGTGTACATATGTGCACACATGCATGTACTTGTGTGCTGTGCGCGCATGCATGTCACGTATGTGTACACACACACGCACACCACGCACGCACACACAGAAAAAAGTCCTGAACCGTCGATCAGTGTCAGTGTGCTGCCCAGCTGCCCAGCCTCCTGGTTAGGGTAGGACATGGGGACCCTGGAGAAGCTCTGCTCGGACAGCGGACTGCCCGACAGTCTCCCTGGGGTCACCATTACCAGATGCGGTGCCAGCTCTGTCCTGCGGACCGACCACACCTTCAGCGTCCGTCCCAGGAAGCAGACAGTGCTCACTGCTCTGTCGTGACCTGAGCGGGACAGAGCAGGAAGGAAGGACCGAGTACCTTCATCCAAAACACCAGAACCGCACCTCGTCCAGGAAGAAGTAACGCTGGAAGCCAGAGGCATTTCCGAGCCAAGCGACCCAGAGGAACCAACGCCCAAGGAGGTGGATTTTACTTCATTTAAAGGCTAAATATGGTTTCTGAAGGTGTTGAACTGTGACGTAACCCAACGGCTTGACCAGCAATTACAGCATCAGAATAATTAAACTTGTAGATAACGGACCGGTTATCACTTACTGCATCCATCCCCTCCTTTTACAGGAAAATAAGCGTCTGCTCAGGAAGGGACAGGCAGTACTGCCCAGGTCATGCCGCTGGCCAGCGCGACGGCCGTCCAGACGAGGGGTCCCGCGCCCCGTCGGCCCCAGCGCTGGGCTGCCCGGCCCGTCAGCTCCGTCCTGATGAAGCGGCGGCAAGCGCTGTGGCTTCTGTCTGGGCCCCGTCCCGCCCCGCCCTAGTGACCAACTCGAAAGGCCTTCGCAGCGGCGGGGGGGAGGGGCACCCTTAAAGTCACCCCCAGACGCTGCCACCGCCTGCCACGCTGAGGAGCCCGTGCGGCGAGAGGCTTCTTGGAGGTGGGTTCTTGGAGTCTGGGAAATGAAAACTGCGGTCCTGCGAGAAGTGGTGCCAAACGGAAAGGGCAGGGCTGGGCTGCCCACTGGACTCCGGCGGGTGCGCCGGCGGGCGACGGGGAGACACTCGCACCAGAAAACCAGCGATGCTCCCCGTGCTGCAGCAAAGCTGCGCTTCTGAGCCGCTGCCACGCGCCGGGAAGGGCTCCAGCCCCACGTCCTGGGCGCCGTGATCCTGGGCGATCCAAGGCCTCAGATCTCCCGAGTCTGACACTTCGTGACTGAAATCGCAGGGCTAGGAGACATCCTTGCCGTCGCAAGGAGCTCACCTCCAGCAGCCTGTGCTCACGTGGGCTCGGCGTGTGAATTACAGATGGTAAGTTAGAGATTAGACAGGGACTTGCAACATCACCACATCACACCTGTCAGAAAACTAACAGGAAGAACTGGAAACACCGGGAAAGACGCACATTGCAGCTCTGTGACATGACCTCGAGAAAACTGAGAGCTAAAATTTACCGAGCAGAAAACTATCCGAAATGGCTTTGCTGCCCTCTGGTGTAAGTTTCCGGGAGCTTCGCCGAAGCACCAAGGCCGCAGAAGGGGCGGCACCTCGGCGCTTCCTCGGGACGCCGCGACCCCGCGCCCCCCGCGCAGACACGGCGCTGCGGCCTCCGCGTGGGCGCGGAGGGCCGGACACCGTCCCTTCGGACCTCCGGACGCGCCCCTGTCGCGCTGAGCGGCCTTTCCTCGCACGTCAAACGAGGGCGCTCGCACCACCCACCTCCCCAGGCGGCAAGAGGCCGCGGGGCCACGCGTGGTGGATCCAAGCGGGGCCCACAGTCATCCACTGCGGAGCGGGACACCCTCCTCTCGTCCTCCCAGCCCTCCCACCACTGACTAGCATCCCTCCCCGGCTCCCGACGGCGCGGCTGCGGTACCCAAGCAGGCAGGGGCGCAGCGGAGCAGACGCCGTAAGGAGGCTGCCCGGCGCCTCAGGACAGACCCGCAACTCCCAGTGACAACAACGGGACCTTCTCCTCCAAGCTCCGCCTGGGCACACGAAGCGCGGAGCCGGAGGCCTGTGCCGACGCGTGGCCTCGGGGTGAGCGCCGGGACCCCAGGGACCCCAGCCAGGACGCGCTTTCCTCTGTGTCCACGTGTCACACACGTCTTCTCTTCTCTCGCCTCCGAAGAAGACCGATGTGCCGGGTGTGGGCTGGGACGCGCTCTAGAAACAGAGTGAGCGACACAAAACCCAGGCCCGCAGTCCTCTCTCCCCCAGGGAGGAGGCTCCCGCCCGGGCGAGAAGCAGGACGGACGGTGGGTGGACAGGGATGGGGCGCGAGGTCCCCACCAACAGGAAGGGCAGCGGGAAGGGGGCCAACTCGGCAGCGCCCAGACAGACGAAGGACTCAAGACCCAGAAGCAAGAGTTCTCAGCTCAGTTGCATCCTTTTATAAGAATTCGTTTTCATGCAATTCCATAATACTTAATGAAATTTTAATTACTTTAATCTTCCGAAATAACTGACCCCAGGATCTGGCTTTACACCCCTTGCCCTCAGCCCGACACGAGAGGGGGTGGGCCCCCCAGGGACGTGTTCAGACCCACGCAGCCTGTCCCCGCGTCTGCCCGGTGCCAGGCACGGGCTAAGAGGAGGCATGGGGCCGGGCTCCCCACGTCTCCGTGCCGGACAGCAGCGTGTGGTGGGAAACGACGTTCTAAAGCCTAAAGCATAAACACAGACCCCGTTAGTAAATTAAATATCATTGTGATCCGTGGTTTTCACACGGGACACACCACCTGCTTGCGCTCTCAGAGGTCAGGTCCTCCAGGAGGGAATTTTAATTTAGCACCTAATACTGACCACAATCAAACTATCCAGAACACACTTCTCCTATTTCCCTTAGACGATGATGGAAACAGAAACCCAGTTTCCTGCCTTCCGGGTAAACGCTGAGAGACCAATCCTATTTTCAAAGCTGAACCGTATGCCCATTAACCAACTAGCCGCATGGGGCAAAATGCTGTGCTGAGAACAGGAAAGGGGGCTAATGATGCCTCTTTTCCCCAAAATGGAAACAGAGCCCATTTTAAAATGCAGGCTGGACTATCTACTGCATTTTCTTAGTTCAGCAGAAGCCCTTTTGCCAACAATAAAATCCACAGAGAGACGTCCACAACCAACGCAATCACCGTGGACACCCATCATGGGGGTTGCCCGGTGTACGTGCACGAGGGGCCCTGAAAGCGCACTCCCGACACAGGCACTGAGCCCGGCGGAGCCACGGGCCGTCCTGGAATTACATGGGCTAGAGGCTGGGTGGGTGAGGAAAAGAGACGCTGCAAGAAGCACGCCCCCCAGGCCCTGGTCTGCCCTTGGGAAGGGCCGCTCCTTCCCTCTGTCCGGAGCCGGCTGCAGACTCTGGGAAGAGCCGAGGCCGGGAACCCGGAGAGAGGCCGGGGCGTGCTCTCATCCACTGCCGGGTGTGGCCTCCCCACCGGCTGGGGCCAGTGACCCCTGGTTCCTCCTCTGTAGTTCACAAAAACACACGGACTAGTGAAAGATACTTTGTTTTTTCGGTTGTTGTTACAATACCTACCAAGTGTAAGGTTTTTTTTTTTTTTTTTTGCGGTACGCGGGCCTCTCACTGTTGTGGCCTCTCCCGCTGTGGAGCACAGGCTCCGGACGCGCAGGCTCAGCGGCCATGGCTCACGGGCCCAGCCGCTCCGCAGCATGTGGGATCCTCCCGGACGGGGGCACGAACCCGTGTCCCCTGCATCGGCAGGCGGACTCTCAACCACTGCGCCACCAGGGAAGCCCCAAGTGTAAGTTTTGAAGCAAGCAGCACCAGGAGTCTCACGAAGAGGGGCGAGACCTCAAGGTTTAGGACCAGGAACCTACAGGTCTCAGTTACAAAGCCAAAGAGGCAGTAATTTTAACATCATTGTCCTCCTCTCAAACCTACTTGCTTAAAAAAGTTCTTTGCCTTGTTCCGTTCATAAAAATGTTTATTTACAAACGCTACTAACTTCCAAACCATGTTTCTGTCCTGTCTGTAAGACGACTTCACTCCCCCAAAACCTCGGGGCCCCTACCACAAATATGCCCACAGTTCCGGTCTCACAAATTACACTCACCCTTCTTGGTCTAGCGGAGCTCAGTGGAATCTGGTTTGTTAAATCTCATCATTTCATTCCCCAGTTCAAGCCATGGTTCTAGTCTGTCCTCGTCTTGAAGGGAACGAGAGTTGCACTTAGCAACTAATAACAAGACCATAATGAGGCTGAACCATGCCCCATAGGGTTAAAAGGCCTGTCCAGAAACCATGCCCACAGGGTTAACAGCAATGGGTGACCAACAGAAACCCTCGAGCTCGTCCTACAGAACAGCAGGTGAGGGAAGAGCTGGTCAGGACCCTCACGGGGAACGCGTCCCGACCAAGCTCGCCTTATCTTTGACTCCCTAGCCAGCTCTATAGATAACGCCTCTGACGTACGGGTCCCTTGGTTACTGAGGCTTCAGTCCCCACCCTTGGGGAGCGAATCTGAGATGTGCTCTCCCGTCTCGTCATGAATAACCCCATGGCATCTCAGCGTCTGGCAAGCGGACCTAGTTTGGTAACAAGACCCACTCATAAATCCACATGAACTAAAATTCTACATTTTACCTGAAAAAACAGCAGGTGTCCCTGATCATCATTGAAGATCGTCATTGAAGACCAGGGACAAGTGGTTGACTAAGCCACAGGCCAGCTGCTGTCCATCTCCTGCTTAAAAACGTGAGAGGAACTCCTTATAAATCATAGCTCAGAGGAGTCACACTTGCAGCAGATAAAATGTAGAATCTCCAGTTCACCTGGTGCTCGTCTTCTCAGGTAGTTTAACAACAGTTTCCCCATCCCCGGGCACCGAGGGCCCGCCGGGTGCCTCACGTCGTGGCCCGACTTCTTCTACAGCGAGGAGCCTGAGGGCGGGGAGCCAAGGGTCACGCCCAGGACGCAGGTCTGAGCCCAGGCCGCCCACTCAACGGCTCTTGAGAGGCATATGCTCGGCTAAGCCATTCCATGTGAACAGTTCCCTAAAACAAGGGAGAAATCAGTTGTAGATCCAACATTCAAACTTGAGGGCCCACTTTTTAATCAAACACTCTGTAAGCAAGCATGTTGAGTATCACAAAAATATTCAGTTTACTGATAACACTACATATCTAATTGCCTAAAATTATTCCAAAAAATTCTTTGGCTAGAATTATATGAAAAACAGAAGGAAGTCAGCACAGTTATAAATAACCGTAAGCTTTAGGGATCTGCTCTGCACAGATGGCAAGCACCCATGGAGGTCAGGGTGAGGGGGTGCTGGTACACAACAGACCCTGGGTTGGGAGCAAAGGCATGTTCTCACCTGTGAGCAAATCTAGGGAGCAGAAATGACGTCTACTTCTGAAAAGAAGAGCTCAGAGTGAAGCTGCCTGGATGAAAACTGCCTCCCGACTTCTTCCAAACTTCACCGAGAAAACTGCTGAGGTCCCAGAAAGGAATTAAAGGCATTCTGATGCACTTGACATCACGGTGCTGCCACGAGGCCAAGAGTGCCCGGCCCTGCGTGCCCTCCTCCACCTGGGGGAGGAAGGGCTCAACCCACTGAGGAACCAGAAGACCAGGCCTCCAGGGGGCAGCTGATGGCTATTCTGCAGCTTCCCTTTGTCTGTGAATAAGCCTCTACGTGCAGCCCTCCCGCCAGGCTCCCTTGGAGCTTATGGAGGAGACGGCCACACACACGGAGTGCAGACCTGGACCCAGTGCTCGTGTTGCGGGAACTGCAACGCACACACAGACGCTCTGGGCTAATTCTAATAACGTTCCAGGGGAAGTGAGTTTTGATTTTAATCTCGACTCAAACACTGTCATATAACTTCAAGTAACCAAGATTTTAAAAATCTGTTTAAAATGGAACAGCGGGCAGAATAAGAGACTCTTACAAATGCAGAGAAGCGCGGCTCCGGCTGGACTGTGTACCTGAATCCTGAACACAGAGCGTGGCAGCTCGGTCGTGGGCCACGGCAAACTGCCTGATGAGCCTGCTTGACAGAGGACTCTCCAAAGGGTACTCCTCACTTCAAGGAGGATAAGAGAAAATAACTGAGATAGTCCCAAGTGGCGTTAGAAATAAAAAATAAACCAGAAACAAGGTGAAGTTTCCCTATTTACATGTATAACTTTACTCCATAACATTTATATATATATGTTTACATAAATGTGTATATATATATATAAACTCTTATTCAAAACCATGAAATACCACCTATAGGCTGCCTACAAGAGACTTACTTCAGAGCTAAAGACATACACAGACTGAAAATGAGAGAATGGAAAAAGCTATTTCATGCAAAGGAAACTACAAGAACACAGGAGTAGCAGTAATCGGATCAGACAAAACAGACTTTAAAACAAAGGCTATAAAGAAAAACAAAGAATGGCATTATATAATGATAAAGGGAGCAATACAAGAGGATATTATACTCATTAACATATACGAACCCAATACAGGAGCACCTAAATATATAAAGCAAATATTAACAGATATAGAGGGAGAAATTGACAACAACACAATAATGGTGGGGGACTTTAACACCCCACTGACATCAGTGGACAAACCATCCAGACAGAAAAGCAATAAGGCAACATTAGTCTTAAATGACACAACAGAGCAGTTGGACTTAGTAGATATCTACAACACTCCATCCAAAAACAGCAGAATACACATTCTTTTCAAGTGCACATGGAACCTTCTCCAAGATAAATCACATGCTGGGCTACAAAACAAGTCTCAACAAGAGACTGAGGACAGAAATTCTATCAGGCATTTCTTCCAACCACAATATCATTAAACTGGAAATCAATTACAGGAAGAAAAATGAGAAAAGCACAAACGTGGAGACTAAACAACATGCCACTAAACAACAAATGGGTCAATAAAGAAATCAAAGAGGAAATCAGAAAATACCTCAAGACAAATGAAAATGGAAACACAACTTTCCAAAATCTATGGGATGCAGCAAAATAAGGTCTAAGAGGGAAGTTTAAAGTGACACAGACCTTCCTCAAGAAACAAGGAAATCTCAAGTAAACAACCTAAACTTCCATCTAAAGGAATTAGAAACGGAAGAATAAACAAAGCCCAAAGTCAGCAAAAGAAAGGAGATAATAAAGATCAGAGAGGAAATAAATAAAATAGAGACCAAAAAACAATAGAAAGGATCGATGAAATGAGATTTTTTTTTAAAAGATAGAACAAAATTGACAAACCTTTAGCCAGATTCATCAAGAAGAAAAGAGAGAGGACCCAAATAAACGAAAACAAGAAATGAAAGAGGAAAAATTAAAACCAATGCCACAGAGATAGAAAAAAACATTAGAGAATCCTATAAACAGTTATATACCAACAAACTGGACAACCTAGAAGAAATGGACAAATTTCTGGAAACATACAATCTTCAAAACCTGATTCGGGAAGAAATACACAATCTGAATAGATGGATCACTAGCAGTGAAATTGAACTTGTAATTTACAAACTCCCAGCAAACAAAAGTCCAGGACTGAACAGCTTCACGTGGGAATTCCACCAAACATAAAAATAGCTAATACCTATCCTTCTCAAACTATTCCAAAAACTTGAAGAGATGAAACATTCCCAAATTCATCTACAATGCCACCATTACCCTGATCCCCAAGCCAGACAAAGATACTACAAAAAAAATTACAAGCCAGTATCACTGATGAATACAGATGCAAAAATCCTCAACAAAATATATGCAAGTTGAGGACTTCCCTGGTGGCGCAGCGGTTGAGAGTCCGCCTGCCGATGCAGGGGACGTGGGTTCGTACCCCTGTCTGGGAGGACCCCATGTGCCGCGGAGCGGCTGGGCCCGTGGGCAATGGCCGCTGGGCCTGTGCATCTGGAGGCTGTGCTCCACAGCGGGAGGGGCCACAACAGTGGGAGGCCCACGTACTGCAAAAAAAAAAAAAAATATATATATATATATATATATATATATATATATGCAAGTTGAATTTAACAATGTATAAAAAGGATCATACACTATGATCAAGTGGGATTTATTACAGGGATGCAAAGATGGTTCAATATTCACAAATCAATCAATGTGATACACCACATTAACAAAAGGAAGGCTAAAAATCACATGATCATCTCAATAGATGCAGGAAAAGCATTTAACAAAATTCAACATCCATTCACGATAAACTCTCATCAAAGTTGGTATAGAGGGAGCATATCTCAACATAACAAAGGCCACTTACGGTAAACCCACAGCTAATGTCATACTCAAAGGTGAAAAGCCTGGCTAACACAAGACACCAAAGAATCCCTGCTGGTGCGGATATGCTGGCACCGAAGCTGGGTAAGGAAACGTCAGTGTGCTTTAGAAATGTACATGCAGGGACTTCCCTGGTGGCACGGTGGTTAAGAATCCGCCTGCCAATGCAGGGGACACAGGTTCAAGCCCTGGTCCGGGAAGATCCCACATGCAGCGGAGCAACTAAGCCCATGCACCACAACTACTGAGCCTGCGCGTCTAGAGCCCGTGCTCCCAAACAAGAGAAGCCACCGCAATGAGAAGCCCATGCACTGCAACGAAGAGTAGCCCCCGCTTGCCACTACTAGAGAAAGCCCGTGCGCAGCATCAAAGACCCAACACAGCCAAACATAAATAAATAATTTTAAAAATTAAAAGAAATGCACATGCAGGACACAGACGTAGCATCATGTCTGAGATTCACTTTAAAATGTGAAACTCTTTGGGCTTCCCTGGTGGCGCAGTGGTTGAGAGTCCGCCTGCCGATGCACGGGACACGGGTTCGTGCCCCGGTGCGGGAAGATCCCACGTGCCGCGGAGCGGCTGGGCCTGTGAGCCATGGCCGCTGAGCCTGCGCGTCCGGAGCCTGTGCTCCGCAACGGGCGAGGCCACAACAATGAGAGGCCCACGTACCGCAAAAAAAGAAAATAATAAAAATAAAATTAAATAAATAAATAAATAAAATGTGAAACTCTTCAGCAAAGGGAAACAAGGACAAACTTTTCTCACAATAAGTCTACTCTGTGCTGGCCACTAAAGAACCACCACCAGTATTTTTCATGTTTTGAATTCCTATGAATTATACCCAACTCAGGAGAAGAAATGTCAGCACACTCCCCACCACAAACACCGCGTGAAAACACGCAAGAGGCACAGAAAGGAAGGAGTGAAGGAAGAAGAAAACGCCGAATTTGCACTTCGACGAACGTGAATTCACAAAATGACAGAGCGAAGCTAAACAAAGGTAACTCAGACAAGGAACCCCTCTGCAGTTTGTATTTCAGACTACATTACACGAACCAGATTGTTTGTGAGTAGCCGGCTTAGTACTTTTTTCCTTAACAAGTCCGAAATACAGCGGAGGAGTCGATAAGACACAGGAGCTAAAATGAAAACACAAAACTGGTCTATGAGAGCAAACTTATATGACGGAGTTACTTCAAGGAGACGTGCGACTTAAAGGCAGTTTTGGACGATTAACTCATGCAGATACAGATGTGCAGCATGTGGAAGCGAGGAAAACCGTCAAGCTTATTCTTATCCTGCGAAAAACTGAATTCGTATTTTTAATAAAAGTCCTGTTGTGAAGTCTACCTTCTATCCTGAAATAAAATAATGTTTCACATGAAAATAAACCACAAGCCATTTACTTTTAAACAAGATAGGAGCCATGGTGTGAGCAATAATTTCCTTATTGCTGGTACAGCTGGGAGCTTACTAAACTTTACTTCTATTTCTTAAGATAAAAAGGAATCTAAATTCTCCCGAGTGATAAACCCACACGTACACATCCTTCCTGAAAGACTGTACCGGGGCGGCACTGACAGATCCCTTCCCACGCCGGGGCGCCGCTGAGACCTCACCGGGGCGGCGGGGTTGACTTCCACCAGGGCCGTCTGATTTTCGAACATGGATGTGAGCAAGCAGAAGGCCTGCACGGACCGGTCGTGAGAGAATTAATGATGAACTCGAACTGTGGACGCAGCTTTAGCTGTGCTGATAGCACTGCTTGCAGGGCCCCGTGTGATCCCCTGAACTCTCACACCCACAGTCTCAGTAAGCAGCCACTACAGCGCCGTTGGGAGAAAAGAAGGATAAACCACAGTACAGACAGGTGCACCGTGCAGACTCTACGCACAGTGAATGGCCTACGACTGGCCTCACGACCACTGCTTTTGCTCATCACAGCACACGAGCCAGCAACTTGAACGCGGAGGCTCCTGAAATCTTAATTCCCAGCAAAGAGGAACAGACAAGCAATATGGCAGGGGTGCTCCCTGCCGTCTCCCTGAGTGCCTGCTGCACACAGGCTGGGGCCGGGGGCTCGACCTCAGGACACCAGGACATTAGGAGGGAGCAGACAGGCCCTGCCCCTGGGGCCCGCGGCTCAAGGCCCGGCCCACGGAGAGCCGACCCAGCCCAAGCCCGCGGACTAAACACATAACACGGCTGTGAAAGTGCTGGGAAGCGCAGCGTCCCTGTGAGAACACAGAGCCGGGTCTAGGGGACATCCAGTTGGGTCTTAAAGGATAGACCAGCGGGATAGGGGGGCAGGCGTGGGCACTGAGGCCAGTGGAGGCTTGGAGAGTTCAGGGACCGTCACATAAGCAGACAGATGAAAAGGGAGGGGGGACGTCCCACGAGGAGGTGAGGTGTGGCCTGGGCCCCACCCCTGGCCGGCCGGGATCCCTCAGAGCGCAGGGTGCAGGCAGCCGGCTCAGAAGTGGCCTCGGCTGTAGGGCCCACGGGGGGCCGGGAGGGCGGGCAGGAGTCGGTCATCCCTGCAGCTCAGCGGACACCAGGAGGGGCGAGGAGACGTCGCTCAGCCTGACAGGTGTGAGGGTGACCAGGCACCACACCAAGGCTGCGGCGAGAACACAGGCAGAGCCGACTTCAGGGTCCCTGACGCGGCCTGGCCGAGCCCCGGGACAAGGAGGGAGGGCGCCGGGCTGCCAGCGGGACTGGGGACACCAGGAGAGGCCAGGGCAGCGCAGCGGTGACCCGCCAGCCTGGTGAGAGCAGCTGGCGCTGGGGACCAGCGCATCTCGTCCTCCTCACCTCTGACCTCCAAACGCAGCAGGCAAAGCAAAATTTTAAAGTTACACAAAATTCACACCAAAGATCCTTTGAACGTAGGTCTTACCCTTGCAACGTAAAATGGCCTCCAATTCAAAGTCTGCCAACTTAAATATGAATAAACCCGCTGGGCTTCCAGTCCGCAAGCAGCTGGCATTCTCAGAAGAAAGACTCATTTTAAAAGAAAAGGAGAAAAAAGTGTCCTGATCTTCCTCAGCTCCAGGGCACCGAGAATTGCGCTGGATCCACGTGAGCGGAACAGGTGACACACAACCTTGGCGACCTGAGGGTCCCTCTGCCTGTGTCCCAGGAGGCCAGTCCGATCACTTATAACCTCTCAGCACATCCCAGGGTCTGGGTTTCCTAGACACCCACTGTCCAGGGAAGGCCACAAGCTGGGCCCAACTCAACTCTGGACGGAGGTTTTTCTCCCCCCTGACGTCACAGGAGGTCAGCACATCGGCCCCCGCGAGACCCCACACAGGTGGGCTTCCCCACGGGCGGGCTCCACGCCTGTGTGACGGCTGCACAGAAGACCCTGCCGGGTGGTGCTGACAGACTGGAGACTGACCGAGAGCAGCGTGCACATCAAGGCAAACACAGATCTGCCATTTCTTCTTTGTTTTTCCGTTTACAAACTAGACGCAGGCTGTAATCTGATTGATCAGCCGCCTCTGGTTTCACCAGACCTGGACTCAGAACGGCCTCCACAGACACCTCTGTCCCACATGCGCTTTGGGCATGAAGCCAAACAGCAGCCTCAGCCACTGCCCAGGCTGTTCTCGGGTCCTCAGCCTCCAACACCAGCCCCAGGGAGACCAAGCGAGTCTGAGCAGAAGTGGGATCACTGCTCCCTGAGGGACGGTGGGGACCCAAGGCCTCAGACCCACTAGTCAGCTCAAGTTCAGGCCAGGCGCTGTTCCGGAGCAGGCAGGGGCACCTGTGCAGAGACACGACTGCCTGCTGCGCAAGCACAGAAAGGCTGCGGCCGCGCCAGCAGCCTCCTCAGGTCTCCCACCCCAGCAGGACCAGAGGCTGCTCTTTAGTCATCTCCAGAGCTCTCCAAACTCTGTGTGGAGCCAAGGGGAATGAGGTCACGACATCACCCTTTGCCCTATTGCAGAAGTCAAGATCTGCCTAGATTTGGGTGAAGAAAATTAATCTCACTTTTTTAATTAAATAGACTTAAAAATAACTGGCCGAGATTATCAACCTTAAGACATAAAATATGCAGTCCTAAGAACACTTACGGTTATGTCAGACAAAGATAATTCGGTTTATTTTAATCAGTCTAGAAAAAAAATGAACCTAATCTAGGAAGGAGGCTTTCTTCATACGGCCGTGGTGGAGTCCATGGTACTTACAATCCACAGTCACAGGGCGCCAGGCTCAGGACAAGAAGTGTCACTTCAATCTCTTCTCCTGTGTCCGGTGCCTTTGTGGAGGGAGGCTGACTGTCTTCTACGGACAGAATTACTGACAATCTGAGAGGCGACATTAAAATGATGTCAAGGTCAAGGCTAACAGCTGACCCAGTGGGATGTTGTAGGAAATGCATGTTGCTGGAAAGCTCAGATCACAAATCAAGAAAAATCCTTAGGCTTATACATTATAAAGCACAAGGTTAGAAATAAACATTAGACCCTATATCCTGAGGCCTGTAGGGAGAGAGATGGAGTCTCAAGGATAGATCCACAGAAAGGGGGTGAGGAGGAAATGGTCTACTTAGAGATAACTGTGAATTCCTAAAGTGGGCTTATTACTTCATAATAAATGAGTATTTACACAAGAAATAATGAAAGCCAAGGCAAACACATTAGGAAAAAATAGATCTAATGGATAAAGGCAATTTCTGACCTACTCTAAAAAGAAAGAGCTTACAGCCATTTACCTATATATATATATATATATATATATATATATACATATATCACAAACTGAAAGAACACCAATCACGATAAATCTGAAGGCGAGCAGAGCAGAGACAACACACCTGCTGTAACAAGAAAATGAATGGACGCAGGTGCCTAGGAAAGAGAATCCATAGCGGGATTAAACAGTAAAACCAGTAGTTTCCCCAGCTCCTCCTGGGGCAGAGTGGCAGATCCTCGGGCACCTGGCAACGGGGACAGGCGTGGGGAGGGAGGGGTGACGAGCGGGCTCAGTGGAAAAGCCGCGGACCCCTGGGCAGCCCCCGCTGTGACACTGCCAACGGGCTGGAGAGCCGCAGCCCGCTGTCCACTGAGACAGGCCTCCACCCGCCCCACCCCGCCGCTCCCACAGGACCTGCCTCGCCCGGGACCCTGGCTTCTCCTCCCTCTCTCTCCAACCCCTGCTGGGGAGGGGGTCGCTGTGGGCCTGAGCCCCGTGGGCGGGTCTGCAGGGCATCACCTGGCCAGCTGCATGGCTTGGACTCCACCCCCCTGGTGCGGAAACTCTCTCTTTCCTCAGGTCAACGTGTGTCACACACAGCGATAATGGTGTCCTTCCACCAAACCGAAGGTCCGAAGCTGGAAAAGCAAAACACCTCTAGACACGCAAGAACACGTGTAGACACAGGACTCTCACCAGGTGGTCGGATGCAAAGCAGGAAGCCAAGAAGAGTGAGCAGGGAGCCGACAGGGTGAGAGGCGGCGCCCTGGCTGCTCTCCTCTGGCCTCCAATCCTTCCCTCCCTCATGCCCCCACCCGGGGGCGTCCTCCTAACGGCACGTCGTGGGGGCAGTGCCGACTTGAGGTGCAGACACAACCCAGCGGTCACTGTCTTCCGTAAAACACTGGACCAAGCACGATGTGCTCCTGTCCCCAGCGCCACACGCCTGGTCTCTCCAAACACAGCACTGCGGACACAGCCCAGAGCTCCCAAAACCCTTGGAATCTCCTGATGAGAGTGACCACGGTGTCGCTTGTTACGTTAATGAGGTGACTGCTGGAAAGCCCTCAGGTCACCTGAGGATGGGGACTGGTTGCCAGGGGAACCACCCCTGACCTCGGGGGAGGGGTGCAGGGGCTGGATACGGACTTCAATCACCCACCACCAAGGATCGAATCAATCCTGCCTAAGCAATGAGCCTCCATAAAAACCCCAGAAGTACAGGTTCAGGGAGATCCAGGTGGGTGACAACATCCTCCCTGGGGTGCGATGCCCCCCACGTCCATGGGAACAGAAGCTCCTATGCTGAGGACGCCCCCAAACCTTGCCCTGGTAGCTCTTCCTCTGGCTGCTCGCCTGTATTAATCAAGAAGAGGAAGGGGCCGTGGGAACCTCTGATTTGCAGCCGAGTCAGGCAAAGTTGTGGGTGACCTGGGGACCCGCTACCTGCGACTGGCATCTGAAGTGAGGGGCAGTCTCGTAGGACTGAGCCCTTAACCACCTCCAGGTAGACAGTGTCAGAACTGGGTTAACTGTGGGACCCCCACTGGTGTCGTGCTGACCGGCTTCCTGGGGGACCCCCTCCCCCCGGTCTGGGGACAGAAGCATCAGAAGAGTGCGATGTGAAAGCCAAGGAGACGCACAGGAGGAAGACCTGGGTTACCTCCTCACGCGAGGTCTTTCCCAAATTATATCAACAGCCACTGTTTTTAAAAGAGAACAGTATCCATGCTTTGTGAAGTAAACCTCAATTGCTCACCTAAAATCTGGTAAATGGAATATTTATAAATGGAATATTTCCTGCCACATCAGTAAACAAAGGATGTCACAGTCACCAAAGATTGCAGCCCTGCCTGCAACTTGAGCCAAGGAAACTCAGGGCTGAAAAGAAAGCTGCCATCTAGCAGCCATCAGACTGCAGCCACTCCCCGCGGCGAGCCCTGAGGCAACTCAGGACGTGAAAATACTGGCCCCAGGTAGCTGAGGTGCACGTCAAAGGAATGACTTCACTGAGGCCAGACTCTTGCATCTTCCCATACATAGAAAAGCGCTGAATTCCTTACCTTGAGATGCCTGGATTTCTTTATTTAACGATAGTCCTTTGATGTTCCGACTACCTGCCCTTTGCTGCCAAACTCCTACATACCCCGGCCCTCACCCTCCCAGCCCCTCGCCTGATCGGAGCAGTTCTCAGTTATCTAAAGTGCCATGTCCCGGGCCGCAGTCCTCATTTTGCCTCAAATAAAACTTAACTCACAGCTCTCACATTGTGCGTATTTTTTTAAGTCAACAAAACTAAGTTTTTAAAAATATCAAATATCTTCAAATTTCTCAAAATATATAAAGCTGACACTAATGGTTGTACGAGATCTTACAGAGGACCGAGCTTCTCTGCAGGCGAGGCCCCGCGGGTATGAAAACCCCACCAGGCGCTGGAGGTACGGCCTCAGCAAAGGATACAAAGCAATAGTGAAACAGAGACCTTTGTGCACGTGTTCACTTAGTCATAACAACGTCTGAAAACTGGAGTTAGCCTGTGGTTCTCAGCTGGCCATCCACACAGCCGGTGACCAGCTGCAGCCTTTGCTGGTTCACAAGGAGACTCGGGAGGGGAGAGGCTATTGGAGGGGGCACGTGAGTTCTTAGCTTTAAAGGCGCCTGACAGAGTTTAAACTGGGAGCCAGCACTTTTACTGATGCTATTTCTTTTAGTCACATGTGAACTATTCCAAAGTAAGTTCCTCACCAGGAAGTAGAAACTGTAAGTGAACACAAATTTTGGAAAGTGCATGAGTGTGGGAAGACAGTGGTCGGAACGGCCCGGGGGGAAGCCTGGGGGGTCATCCCAGCCCCTCCATGAGTCACTAACTCCCAGAGTGAGAATAGCACCAAAAAACATTAAACACGCAGCAACAACGATTCTTAAGTAAGAAACAATAAGACTACGGAATTAGTGGTGAAAACAGCAATTAAATAAATGTCTCTTTTTTAAATCGTTGCCTAGGATGTCATTTCATTTAAAACTTACTGTGAATCCACAGTGTCAAGGATTTAGAAGGAGAGTTAGGATACATGAATATTGAAAACACTGCACGTCCTAAATAAACTTTATAGATGACATCAAAATCAAGTTTATAATTGTTTTCTTAACAGTCAAATAAAGTCCCCATAGTTAATTTCAGGACAATAATTCCAACATAATTCCAAGAAGTATGCTCGATCCCTGAGACTGATAAATGGATTCAGACCCCCTTGACTGTCACAGCTCTGGCTTACAGGTTAACATGTATGTATTAGGTTACATATAGCCCACGGACAGAAAACAGGTAAAAGTTTTAAGTTACCTGTTAACACTGATGAGTTGTATGTTAATGATCCCATACGATGGTCCCAAACCTTTGGACAGACACACGCTTCTTTAGAAGAGGTAAAAATTTTGCCATTATTGCTATAGTTTGAACTAATACTTCTACCAAATTACAAATTAATTTATGTGAATGGTTATCTAAAGGACAAAATAATAAGCATATAAATAATAAAACTACAGAAATACAATTAAAGATATCAGCATCATACATACAGGAGATAAACATTTCCAGAAATAACAACCTATAGGTTTGGAAGACCCAGACAAGAGAAGGTTGGACACATTTCCAGCACTTCATCAGCACTGCCCAGGAGAGGGGACAAGGTCACTGTCACCTGTATCCTGAAGAGAAAGGACCAGTTACTAAGCGACAGGCGCACCCTCCTGTTTTCCAAACATCAGCTCTAATTCTCACACCCCTTGAGGAGACGGAGGCCATCATTTCCATTTTCCAGATAAGAGAGGTCAGGCGAGCTCGGTTATTCTGTCAGCAGCAGTTGGTAAGTGGCGAGCTGGGGTTCTGGCCCCAGCAGCCTGCTCCAGAGCTTTTGCAAGTGCGAAATTTCAAGGTGACAGCAGAAGCATTTTACAATCTCTCTCCTCTCTCGCTCTCTCTGCAGATGCCTGTTAATCACCCCCAACTTTTCTTCAGCCACAACATAGGACATCCTCACTTTGTCAGTTAGAAAATACAGTGCACTGACTCGGAGGTGGATGGGAACTGAGCTTGCGTTTTGCGTTATTTCCTTCTTAAGCCTAATTTAGCTCTGAATGAATCTTCTGATATTGGAAAGTGGCCCTGCTGCTGGGCCCCCAGGATATACTGTGGAGGTAAATTAAGGTGCTAGCTCTCCAGGGCCCTGGATTCCGGGAGAAGGAGGGTTCCGTCACTGACTCAGCCCACCTGGAATGCCAGCTCACCAGAGGGTGCCATGAGCCCCGGCTCCCCACACCCGCCCAGCAAGCAGCCAAGACAGCAGGCCGAGTCCAGGACAGTCACCCCTCGGACGTTACACGCGTGGCAGTGACCACGAACCAGAAGCACAACACGAATCGTTCACACACTACCACAGTCTAATGCCCGTCCTGTACCTCGAAGCTTCTGTCCTCGGACACCGCGATGATGACACGTGCCTGCCAAGTGCAAAACCCGGCCGCGGTCACTGGGCCCGGCTAGGGTCGGCTAGGGTAGACCAGCTCTGGGGGAATTGGTGAGGGAAGACCAGGCACCGAGTGTTCTGGTGATTATTATTTTTATTAATAAGTTCTACGAATCTCACAGAAAATAGTTTCTGTTAAAATTAATTCTACTTTACATAATCCCCTGGTCCGAATTTGGAACTTCCCGTGCATAACGTGGAAGCTAAAGTTCAGGGGCTGAGCCGAGAGGGAAGCGCCGCGGTCCTGTGGCCCCAGGAGCAGCGACTGAAGAGATGAGACTGACCGAGGCCGACACCCCCGTCACGCCCTGAAGCAGCATCTGGGGCGCCCCACCTCCCCACGGCCCACACCCCACACACGCTGCCCCGCCGCACCCGCCGCCAGGCCGGCCCTGCAGAGGCGTCCGCACTCCATGCCAGGCTTATCATTTCGTCTTTCGGGAGCATCTGTCTTCCTTCAAACACTGTACGTGCTAAGTGTCCGCCTGTTCATCCTGGTTTACCTTCCCCTGACGTGAAGATGGTGTTTGTTAGGTTTGGGCGGTGACCTAGTGCTAAGCCAGTTAACCATCGAAAGGTGTCTGCACAAAACGTGTTAAATATTTACAGCTCAAATGCCAACGTGTCGCTCAACAAGCTCACAGCCCTGCCCTGATCCTAGGTCACCTCCACCATCTGACCTTTTGTTATGTGCGACCCTCAGCTTCACAATCTGGCCCAAAATTGCCTGAAGACAGAAACGTACACTCTGCACCGCAAACTGCCCGGCACACCTGAGGCCCCATGGCTTAACCATCAGTGAAGGTCTGGTGCGCTAACGTCCCTCCTACGCTAGGTTTTTCCGGTGGAAATGGCAAGAAAACGCCTTGCAGGCAACTAGCTTTGCTGACTGCATTCATCTGGCAAATGGAAGACAAGACACGACACCAGGCCCTGGAAGATCTGTCTCCAAGCTGCGTCTCGGGCAGGAGGTGAGTTCTGCTCTCCAGGCCCGGCGTCCGGCCAGTGCGTAGAGCCACCAAAGCACAGAACCCGCAGGAGGTGGCACACCTACTTAAACTTGTCCCAACTGAGAATTAAGGCAGAAGAGGCCAATTCTTGATGAAAAGCAAATTTTGCTAGAAGAGATAAAAGCACTACGCTTTCCAGGCCTTGAAGAGACCGCTCAAGTAGGAGCCGATCAGAGAAACACAGTTTACCACACATGTGCTCAGTGAGCCCTGGTGTCCAGACTTCCTGGAAAGGTTTCCTAATTTACATAGAACAGCAGTATCTGGGTCCAGTGCTTTCCAATCGCAAGATAAAGAAATGTTTTCATTCGTTGCCCCTCACATCTTTACAAAAACAGGTCCAGTTACAAACCCTGCTGAGAAGAGGCAGGTGAGGCCCAGCACCGGGAGCCGTGGGCGTCGTGCCGGGGAACTTCACGCGGTGTCGGGTCTTAGCTCAACGTCCAGTGTGAATACTTTGTTTCCAGCACACACCGCAGTAACATGATCGGTGGGACTAGGCCTTAAACACAGCACCTTTCCCAGGAGGGTGCCGAGGACGGCCCCTCGTGGAAGTCGCCCTGGAGGGAGTTGGGTCATTAGTGTAATGTCCGAGATGACCTCATGGGAGATGCTGAGAGCGTAACCCTCTATTCCAGGATTACGTGCAGAATGGCGTGAGCTTTGGTTTGATTTTGGCTCCTTGAGAGCATTAAAAACATTGAAAAGTTCTTCTGGAAACACGTGGAACACGGGCATTGTCTTTAGGGAAGACACTGCATCACGAGGATGACGGCGTGTCTTGCAGAAGGCCACGCGCACAGACTCCAGGTGAGCTGTGCATCCCGTCCTCCCTCCTCCCTGCATCCGCCGCGGCTCCACGCCTGGCCAGTGACCTGCTATGGCCCGTGGCAAGCAGGCAGAAGGGACGCTGTGCCCATCTGAGCAGAAAGGTACTCAAGGAGACAAGACCATTCGGTCAAAAAACAAGAGAAATAAGAAATGATGGAAAACACCCACAAGTCGTTTAGACCTTGAAACCAAACCAGAACTGATCCAGGTGTCAAAACTACTAGATAAGGACATTTAAACAGTCATTATAACTTCATTTCATATGTTCAAAAGGTTAAACAGAGGCTTAGAATATATTTTTAAAAGACCCAATTCTAACTTCAAGAGATGAAAACTAAAATGAAAGACGAAAAACACACTAAGTGGGATTAAAAGCAGATTAGACATTGCAGAAAGAGAAGTAGGTAGTCTAAATAGGCCTATATCTGTTAAAGAAAATGAATCAATAATTGATAACCTTCTGAAACAGAAAGCACCAGGCCAAGATGGGCTCACTGGTAAATTCTACTAAACATTTAAGAAAGAAATCAGACCAATTCTCCAAAACGTCTGTCAGAAAATAGAAGAAAAATAAGAGGAAACACTTCAGAAGAAACAGAGGGAATACCTCCTTACTCATTCTATGAAGCCAGTATTACCTGAATACCAAAACCAGACAAAGACATGACAAGAAAAGAAAATTACAGACCAATACCTCTCATGAACAGAGATGCAAAAATCAACAAAATATTAGCAAATCAAACTAAACAATGCACAAAATGAATTATAAACCATGACCAAATGGGATTTGTTCCATGTATGCAAGGCTGGTTCAACATTCAAAAGTCAACGAATCCACCATATCTACAGGCGAAAGAAGAAAAATCACACAAAAACATCAATAGAGGTAGAAAAAGCATTTTAAAAATCCAACAACAATTCGTGATAAAAAAAAAACTCTCAGTATACTAGTATCCAAGCATAATAAAGAATAGCTACAAAATATCAAAAGTTATCATATTTAAAGGTGAGAAACTAGAAGTTTTCCCACTAAGATCAGAAACAAGGCAAGGATGTCCCCCTCACCACTCCTTTCACCATCATACTGGAAGTCTTAGCTAATGCACTAAGACAAGAAAAGAAAAGGAATAGTGTCTGAGAAGGAAGAAGGAAAACTGCCTTTGTTCACAGATGTTTCCATGATTGTCTACGTAGAAAATCCAAAAGAATGAACAAAAAACTCCTGAAACTAAGCAATTTATAGCAAGTTTGCGGGACACAAAGTTAATATATACAGTTCTGTTGCTTTCCTCTATACTAGCGCTAAACAAGTGGACTTTGAAATTAAAAATACAGTGACACTTACGTTAGCAAAAATGTAATGTAATATGAAATAGGTACAAATCTAACAAAACATGCATAAGATCACCAAGAGGAAAATTATAAAGCTCTGCTGAGAGATATCAAAGAGGAACTAAATGAATGGAGAGATACTCCATGTTTGTGGACATGAAGACTCAACATTGTCAAGATGTCAGTTCTTCCCAACTTTATCTACAGATTCAATGCAATCCGAATGAAATCAACAAGCTTACTCTGAAGTTTACACGGAGAGGCAAAAGACCGAGAACAGCCGCATAATACTGTAAAATAACACAGTTGGAGGACTGACCTACCTGAGTTCAAAGCTACTCCAAAGCTCCACCAATCGAGACTGAGTGATGTTGGCAAAAGAAAAGACAAACACATCACTGGGAGAGAGCAGAGAGCCAGAAAGAGTCAACCGACCTTTAACAAAGGAACAAAGGCAATACAGCGGAGAACACTATACACTTCTAGAAGGTAACATAGGAGAAAATCTAGACGACTTGCGTTTGGCAACGGCTTTTTAGATAAGACACCAAAGACGTGAGTCACGAAAGTAAGAATTAATAAGCTGGACTTCGTTAGCATTAAAAAATTCTGCTCTGTGAAAGACACTATCAAGAGACTAAAAAGACAAACCACAGACTGGGAGAAAATATTTACAAAAGACATATATAATAAAGGACTGTTATGCAAAATATACAAAGACCTCTTAAGACACAACAAGAAAATAAACAACCCAATTTAAAAATGGGCCAAAGACCTTAACAGACACCCCACTAAAGAAGATACACAGATAGCAAGTAAACGTATGAAACTTTTCATCAGGGAAAGTCAAATTAAAACAGCAGTAAGATACTACTATCCACTTGTTAGAATGGCTAAAATTCAGAACACTGACAACACCAAATGCTGGCGAGGATGTGGAGCAACAAGAACGCTCATCCTTTGCTGGAGGGAACGCAGAGTGGTGTGGCCACCTTATTAGAGTTTCTTACAAAATGAAGCATACTCTCATCATACAACTCAGCAATCCTGCTCTTTGGTATTTACCAAAGGAGTTGAGAATTTATGTCCACACAAAAATTTGCACAGAAATTTATGTTTATAGCAGCTTTATTCATAATTTCCCAAACTTGAAAGCAACTAAGATGTCCTTTAGTAGGTGAATGAATGAATAAACTCTGGTCCATCCAGACAGCAGAGTGTGACTCAGTGCTAAAAAGAAATGAGCTATCAAGTCGCGGAGAGACACGGAGCAACCTTAACTACACATGACCAGAGAGAGGAGCCAATCCGTATGATCCCAACATACAACATTCCGGAAAAGGCAGAACTCTGGAGACAGTACAAGATCAGTGGTTGCCAGAAGCTGGGGTAGGGAGGCGCGAACAAGCAGAGCCCAGCGGAATTTCAGGCAGTGAAAACACCCTGCGTGGTGCTAGAGTGCTGGCTACATACCATTGTACACTTGTCCAAACCCACGAAATGTACCACACAGCGGGGGAACTCTAAGGCGAACGATGGACTTCGTGTGAAAACAATGTCAATGTCGGTTCATCGACTGTGACGGATGTACCATCTGGAGGATGCTGAGCACGGGGGAAAACACGCGTGTGTGGGCGCATATCACAGGGATATAGGAACTCTCTGTACTTTCCCCTCAATTTTGCCGTGAACCTAAAACTGCTCTTAAAAAATAATGGCCTCAGAATACAAAAAGCAAGTAAAAAGTAGAATCCAAAAAGAAATGTGTAGCCAAAATTCCACAGTAAGAAATATTACCAGGGATAAAGCATGTCACTTCATAATATTAATGGAGTCACTTCACCAAGAAGACATAAAGATACTGAACATTTACCTGCTTAATAACAGAGCTGCAAAATACATGGAGCAACACTGATAGAAGAGAAATAGACAAATTCACATTTAGAGTCATAGATTTCAATATGCCTCTCTCAATAACCGATAGAGCAGGTGGTCATAAATAGAAGGCTTGAAGAATGCTATCAACCAACTCGATCTAACTGACACAAGTGTTCATAGCAACTTTCTATAGACAAAAGTGAAAATAACCTGAACGTCCACCAACAGGAGAACGGATAAACAAATTAGAGCATATCCATACAATGGAATACTACTCAATAATTAAAAAAAGAACAAACTGTTGATACATGCAACAACGTAGATAAATCTCAACATAATTATTCTAAGTGGAAGAAGCCAGACAAAACGAGAAGCTGCCTGACTCCACTTACATAAAACTCTAGAAAATGCACACACACCAATACAAAGTTTATATTGAGATACATAAAGAACCGCTTCAAATCAACAGGAAAAAGACAGATAATTCAGTAGGAAACTGGCAAGAGATTGAACACATATATCACAAAAGGGAATGGCCAAATGGCCAACAAACGTGCACAAAGGAGTTAAACCTCATTAATCATCAGGGAATTGCAAATCATAATTAAGTACCACTACACCCACCAGAAGGGACAACATTCAAAGGACCAAGTGTAGGTGAGGACGTGGACCCACCATGTGAAGAAGGACAGGTTGGTACAACCACTTTGGAAATCTTAGCTTTAACTTTTAGACTAAATATATGCATTCCTTAAGACTCAGCAATTGTATATACGTGTGCGTCAAAAGACACATAAAAGAATGTAGCAATCAAAATATGGAAACCAACCAAACCTCCAATAATAGTAGAACGGATAAAGTGTGGTCTAGCCGTACAACGCAATACTGCACAGCAATGAAAACAAGCAATGTGGATAAATCTCATAAGCATAATGGCAAACCAACGAGACCAGCAAAAAAGAATGTGTAATGTGTGACACCGTTTATACAAAGTTCAAACAGGAGCAAAGCTACATGCTGGAAGTGGGGCCAGAGCCACCTCTGGGGACGAGACAAGGGAGCACCAGCTGAGGCAGAGCCTGGGCAGTGGCCGCCCCGCTGTGTTCACTTTGGTATTATCACTACAATGTGCACTTAACACCTGGGACACATTTTTCTAAGTATTTTATGCTCGATAGAAAAACAAGAGAGATCAAGCCAGAGATCGGAATGTAGGGTCAACTCATCAATGCAAATTGTGTTGAAGAAACACATAAAAACCTCTCTTAACTAAGTGGGAAAGAAATCAAAATACAGATTTCCCTTCAGCAATGATGAACAGCTTCCACTATTAGTAAAGTGTTTGCCAGCATAATTGAAAGTTAAAGAAAATTTCAAAGCAAATACAGTTTTGGTTTGCATATACTGTCATCACTATTCTCAAACCCCTGAAGCCCAAAATGAAGATTAAAGCTATCCCAATACCAAAAATGTTGATAGACTTGCTTTTTTATTTTTTACAATAAAACCTGTTTTTAGGAGTATTAAGATAATTATATTAGTCATGAAATAACCTTTAGAAAGAAAACTGATGTCTTTAAAACCCTATCAGTTTGATGTTAAAGATTCTGCAATAAACACAATAAACTCACTTACATGTTGTATTAAAAATCTACAATTAAAATAAGTTCAACTTGTCTTGACTGCGTTAAGAAGAACCTCTTCTTGATAATATTCTTACTCAAGAAGAAATTTTAAATGATTTTAAAGTATTTAAATTTATTTTTAAATAAAGTGATTCCAGTTTATTTCCTAAGTCAAAACTTAATATGCTTTGTTTTGTTAGCATTTTTCTCCTACAGCTGGTAACTGAATCCACAAAGGGCAAACTCACCCAAACAGCATCAGAGGAACAGAGCTTGACGGCAAATTTCTGTGACTTAACAAAAAACACGTATAACTTTTTAAATGCCTGGTGAGGAGGTTCCTTGGTGTCCCACACACAAAGTTCGTTTCCATCTAAGGGGAAAGCACAGGACTGCCCACTGCAGGCGAGCTGAAGGTGGGATGCGGACTTCTTGGAATCCACCAGGTATTTTTCCACGACTATGTCACCTGCGTGGTCATCATTCATGGAGAAAATCTCTTGTGGTTATTCCATCTTCAACCTGAAACACAAAGTACATATAAGCGGACTATGGGTATGGTATTTCATGCAGAGGACAGTCTGTTGTTTACTCGTAATTACCAGTATGACCACACACACGTCACATCTGGTGACTCGTCTTCCCTCCCCACCCCCAAGAAAAAGAAAATCACTGACACCCCGGAAGTTCCCTGTCATGACTGCTCACTGCTCCCACGGGCTTTCAAGTTAAGCAGACCTCGGTTCCAGCGCCACGGCTCCCACTGAGCAGACCTTGCTTCGACGCGGAGCGCCTGCTCCCCCACTGGGAACGGAGGGAACGCCGGCCACCCTCACAGAGGCCTCGCGAGGACCAAACGATGTTCCAGCACCGGCACCAAGAAGTGCTTTCAGAGAGCCGCGACCAAAATCGAAGACTGTTAGCAACGATTAAGATGCAAAGTTATGTTCTACACTGATGAACAAAGTCAGTGGTGAACTACAAAACAAATCCATACCCGTTGCGCATCTGGGACTCGTTCAACTAGTTCACAACATTCTAGGTCGTTAAAGTTGGTTATCTCGGCTTATACAACCACTGGTTCACTGGCTGTGTCTTATAAAGCATCAATCAGTGACACACAAACAGAAATGAAAACAGTCTCAGACCTGTCCCACTTCACAGTCAGTAACTCCGTAACGGCTACCAGGTTATACACACGCGGCAGTAGCCCCGGGTCACCCCTGATTCCGCACCGCCTCACGGGCACCAGACACACCTGAAGCCTCAGCTACAAAGTCGTGAGCAAAGCGCCTCGCCGTCCGGCCACCAAGCGGGTTGTTTAGATTCAAAGAACCCAGCCATGTGGTCACCATGCTGGCTGTGTGGACTCGGCCTGGACAGGCCTGATGGGGGAAGTGGTAGTTAGCACAGAATAAGACTCTGGACAGTCACCAGCAGAGATGGGGTGGGGCTAAGAAGTGGGGGCAGCTGATGCTCCCGAGGGGAGATCCTGGGAGGGTCGCTGCTCAACAGACCGCAGAGCAGGGCCCATCCTTATGCTCAGGTGACCCTGGGGAGCTAAGAACTGAGACAATCAGGGCTGCCCGTCTGGAAACACACATGTCAGTCTGGCCACAGCGCCGGGGGTCAGAGTTGAGAGGGGCTGGGTGGGGACGACGGGGCTAAAGCCAAGCCCAGGCCTGGGGTCTGGCCCAGAGAGCCTGGTCAGTAGCTCTGCAAGGACAACGGAAGGTCAGCCAACACCTCAGTTTCCACCCTCTCCTTCCCTTGCAGACCTTTCCTGTCCCCACATTTCTCTTAACTGCAAAACCGTTTTCCTAGTTTCCAAGTTTCCAGGCACAAAGCTTGAGTGAATATTAATTCCTTCCTTTTTTTGCCGTCATATCCAATCCATGCCCAGCCCTTTCTTTCTCCGTGGGGAATTTCAGATTTGTCCCTCAAACACCCAGCGAGTGAGGGGTCGTGCCAATCCTAAAAGTATAATCTGCTGCAGACACCTGGTGGGTTACCTGCTAAAATTGCAGTGATTCTCTCTTTCGGGGGCCAGAATCCCATTAGCACAGAAGCAAAGAACACGGAAGCCGAGGGCAAGCGGGATGCTGCCGTGGGGTGTGGAGCAGAGGATGCGCTGTGTAGAGAACAGCAGGACTGGGTCTGGGCCACTGGGTCCCAGCATTTGGTTCTACTCCTTCTGTCTTGGATCCGGTGGAGTTTCCCTTCGTCTAGGCTATTCTGTTATTTCCAACCAGAGAGCCCTAAATAATGGACTATCTGATTTCATTCCAACTGTGAAAAGAAACAGCACACAATCTGAGACAGCGGGAGCGCAGGACCTCAGCGGTGGGAAGTTCACTGCCAGAGAGGACCGGCCGAGGGGCCTCAGGCCGGGGCTCCCACGCAGCACGCACCCGCAGGACGAGGAATGTACAGATCTAGACTCCCCAGGCCACTTCATGGAGGGTGACCCCCCAGCATACACCTCCTGGGTCAATGGGTGGGGCTGTAATCACCTCCCAGCCTGCAGGTGCAGGGGTCGCGATTTAACAAGACAAAGGAGACAAACAAAAACATGCTACCTAGGAAACTCTGTTGGAAATAACTCCAAAGAAGGCAGGAAGCACTTCCAATAGGAGGTGGATAGAAGGCCTATTTTAGCACCTGTAAGGCCAGACACCAGGCCCAGTCAGGCCTTGTGCGCTCCCCGATCTCCCCAGGACACACATTCTCTGTAGTAATAAATCAGAGACTTTGAAAGACTTGAGAAGCCTGCGATGTTTGGAGAAAACAAAAACAAAAATAAAATGTGTTGAATATTTTAAAGCACATTCTTCTCTAATTTACAAATTGGTTTTACTTACTTATTTTACATTTTCCAAGGTACAGCAGAGAGCTTCATATAAAAAATAGCTAAATGTTTCAAAGCTACCATGATTTGCTTTGCAAGTTTTATAATTGTAAAGTACCCAGTGCCTAGCACTGCTGGCACGTGGAAATGATGGGTGTACGTGTCCCCTGTGGATGAAAGGAAGTTACTGTGCCTCCTTCCGCTGTGTTTTGAAAGCATAAACATTTCAAGAAACACATGAAATAATATATCAAAAGTCACAATTGTTTCAAAGTTTTTAAGAATCCACCCATCAAACTGTGATAAACTGTATTGTATTTGTCTTATTTCAACTGTCTTAATCTCTTCTGTAATTCCTATAGAGTTTAGCACCATGATTTGCAAATAGTACTTTCATAGATATTAACATGCAGATTTGTGTTTATCGATAATACATTATACCACTTAAATCTTACAATAACCCTTTAAAATGGTTATATTTTTTCCCATTTTCCAGAGAACAAAATCAGAAAGATTAAAAGTGTTAAGACTAGTCAGTGGAATCGCCACACCTACACTTTCTGACTCGTGGTGGGTGGCACCTCCACCAGGTGCTTTTATGTAACCTCACAGCCCATCTGGTCCCAGAAAGCACTGCCTCAGCAGAGAAGGAAACACACTGAGGGGAGAAGCGTGCGTTTGTGGTCTGCCACTCAGGGCCACCTCAGTGGCTTGGCATCTACGCCCACGGCGGCAGGTGACCATGCCCGGAGCTGCCACCTCCAAACCTACTCACCCTAGTTATTCTGACTTGAGCCCCAAGAGGATTCGCCAACCCTTGGGACCAAATGCACGGTTTGGGCTGGTCTCTCCCAGGACATAGATGTGGCTTTCCTTTGCACTGAGTTGCAGCCCATCCCAACTAATTCTAACCAACAGGCTGAGCAGAGCCCAGGACAGAACTCTGGACAGACAGCTGAGCTGGGATACAATATGAAGGAATATCACCCTGAGTGTAAGAAACAGACCATTTTAATTTTCAGGGACTAGACAAACACTTGGGAAATAATAGCAAAAACAACTGAATTTCAGAAGGATTGCAGGTTACCAAACACAATTAAAAAATAAAAAACGACGAAGGGTTCAAGATGGCGGAGTAGAAGGACGTGCGCTCACTCCCTCTTGCGAGAGCACTGGAATCACAACTGCTGAACAGTCACCGACAGGAAGACGCTGGAACTCCCCAGGAAAGATACCCCACATCCAAAGACAAAGGGGAAGCCGCAGTGAGACGGTAGGAGGGGCGCAATCACAGTAAAATCAAATCCCATAACTGCTGGGTGGGTGACAGACACTGGAGAACAATTATACCACAGGAGTCCACCCACTGGAGTGAAGGTTCTGAGCCCCACGTCAGGCTCCCCAACCTGGGGGTCCGGCAACGGGCGGAGGAATTCCTAGAAAATCAGACTTTGAAGGCTAGCGGGATTTGATTGCAGGACTTCGACAGGACTGGGGGAAACAAAGACTCCACTCTTGGCGGGCACACACAAAGCAGTGTGTGCATCGGGACCCAGGGAAGGAGCAGTGATCCCACAGGAGACTGAACCAGACCTACCTGCTGGTGTTGGAGGGTCTCCTGCAGAGGCGGGGGGTGGCTGTGTCTCACCATGAGGACAAGGACACTGGCAGCAGAAATTCTGGGAAGTACTCCTCCCAGAGTCGCCATTAGCCCCACCAAAGAGCCAGGTAGGAGCAGTGTTGGGTCGCCTCAGGCCAAACAACCAAAAGGGAGGGAACCCAGCCCCACCCATCAGCAGACAAGCGGATTAAAGTTTTACTGAGCTCTGCCCACCAGAGCTACAGTCAGCTCTACCCACCACCAGTCCCTCCCATCAGGAAACTTACACAAGCCTCTTAGATAGCCTCATCCACCAGAGGGCAAACAGCAGAAGCAAGAAGAACTACAATCCTGCAGCCTGTGGAACAAAAACCACATTCACAGAAAGATAGACAAGATGAAAAGGCAGAGGGCTACATACCAGATGAAGGAACAAGATAAAACAGAAATATAGATCAATGGAACAGGATAGAAAGGTAGTTATCTATGTATATGTTCCTATTATCATTTTCTTAATTGTTTTGGGTTTGTTTTTGTAGGTCTTTTCCTTCTCTTGAGTTTCCTGCCTAGAGAAGTTCCTTTAGCATTTGTTGTAGAGCTGGTTTGGTGGTGCTAAATTCTCTTAACTTTTGCTTGTATGTAAAGTTTTTAATTTCTCCATCAAATCTGAATGAGCTCTTTGCTGGGTAGAGTAATCTTGGATGTAGGTTCTTCCCTTTCATCACTTTAAATACGTCCTGCCACTCCCTTCTGGCTTTCAGAGTTTCTGCTGAAAGATCAGCTGTTAACCTCATGCGTATTCCCTTGTATGTTATTTGTTGCTTTTCGCTTGCTTTTAATATTTTTTCTTTGTATTTAATTTTTATGGTTTATTAATATGTATCTTGGTGTGTTTCTCTTTGGGTTTATCCTATATGGTACTCTGTACGCTTCCTGAACTTAACTATTTCCTTTCTCCCCTGTTAGGGAAGTTTTTGACTATAATCTCTTCAAATATTTTCCCAGACCCTTTCTTTTTCTCTTCTTCTTCTGGGACCCCTATAGTTTGAATGTTGGTGTGTTGAACGTTGTCCCAGAGGCTCTGAGAGTGTCCTCAGATCTCTTCATTCTTTATTCTTTACTCTGCCCCCTGGCACTTATTTCCACCATTTTACCTTCCAGCTCACTTATCCGTTCTTCTGCCTCAGTTATTCTGCTATTGGTTCCTTCTAGAGTATTTTTAATTTCAGTAATTGTGTTGTTCATCACTGTTCGTTTGCTCCTTAGCTCTTCTAGATCCTTGTTAAATGTTTCTTGTATTTTCTGCATTCTGTTTCTGAGATTTTGGATCATCTTTACTATCATTACTCTGAATTCTTTTTCAGGTAGCTTGCCTATTTCATCTTTATTTATGTGGTCTTGTAGGTTTTTACCTTCCTCCTTCGTCTGTAACATATTTTCCTGTCATTTTTTTTTTTTTCTGACGGGTGGGGCTGTATTCCTGTCTTACTGGTTGTTTGGCCTGAGACGTCCAGCACTGGAGTTTGCAGGCAGTTGGATAGAGCCGGGTCTTGGTGCTGAGATGAGGACCTCTGGGAGGCCTCACATCAATTAATATTCCCTGGGGTCTGAGGTTCTCTTGTCAGTCCAGCAGTTTGGACTCGGAGCTCCCACCACAGGCACTCGGGCCTGACCTCTGGTCTGGGAACTGAGATCCCACAAGCTTTGTGGAAAGAAAGAAGAGAGAGAAAGAGAGGGAGGGTGGGAGGGAGAGAGAGAGAGAGAGAAAGAGAGAAAGAAAAAGAAAGAAAGAAAGAAGGAAAGAAGCAGTACAATATCAAAGAATAGAAAACAAAATAAACTTAGAAAGATAAAAAATATATTAGGAAAAATAAAACTATAATTGAAACAACCAGTCGCTCGGGGTTCCTCCCATCCCCTTTGGTGTCCGTGGTCCCCCATCAGTGCCTGGTAGGTGCCCTGGCTGTGCAGAGACGCGAATTCTGCGGCCTCCTAGTACGCCTTCTCCTGCTAGTTTTTCACCAAAAAACCCCTTCCACTTTCTCCCGACAGCCAAACCACATTCCCCGGCCTCTCTGGAAGTCACACAACCCAGCTGAATGCAGGGAGAAGCTGCAGCCCTACACACAGGCTCGGCCCCACCGGCACGAGCCTCCGTCCACCGGAACATCAAGAGAGGGCGCTTAGAGGAAAGCACCTGGTCACCTGAGCTGCTACCCAGTAGGGTTCACCTGACCAGCAGCACTGGGCTGGGGTGGTGAAAAGCAGGAAACGAACTTCTACTGTGTCAGGCACTGAAACGTGAGATTATTTGCAAAAGCCTGCCCAGACGCACCAGAACACGGTATGCAGGTGGTCCACGGCGACGGAGCATCTGGTTAAACTCCACTTTGTAATGACCCGGAAGGCAGACCCCTCTCTCTGATCCTGTAGCCCTCAAGGAAATGATGGGAAAGAACCAGCATTGGTAGCCCACACTTAAAGTTGGCTCAAGCAAGCAGAAACGAGTGGAAACAGAAAGTATCCAGAAGCCTGGGGGCTTCAGGGAGGCAAACTGGAATGGGTTGCCCCTCAAAGCTCCCAAGAGACCAGGGACCATCTAGACTCAGCCTTCCCGGGAAGGTCAGGGTCAAGGATGGTTACCTCCCCACTCAAGCCTTTAGTTCCACATAACCTCCAGGTCTCAGCCATTCAGTTTCAAGAGACACAAGAGAGCAAGTACGCACAAAGAAAAGAAAAAGTCGGGCTTGAACAGCACACCCGGCGGGACTGAGGTAGAGCTGCCGGCTGGCAGGCGGAGCTGACAGGACGAACAGAGCCAGGAGCCCACGTGCTCCTGGGAGAGCCAGGAGGCCAGAGAAAGGGCACAGCAGGCACGACGGCTGACTGCTTAGGACTGAGCGTCTCCGGGCCCCCATCTTCACGGCTGCAGGAGGGGGACCACGGCAGCCCCCTCCTCACAGACCACTTTACACGAGGCCATGGAGGGGAAGGTCTGTGGGGAGGACCAAAGGCTTCAGAAAACAGCCGTCCGGTCCCCAGGCAGCAGAGTCAGGGTCCACTTGGGAAACTCCTCCAACACCCACTCCACCTGATTTCAGCACTGCTATGGACCTGTCTCCCTTAGGAAGGGGAGTCTCTGGAGGGGGAGCAGTTCATGGGTCACTGGTTCCCTGAGGAACCACGTCCGGGGCTGACGAGGAGAGCAGTGCATGCTGAGAGTCCTCTGTGTCCCGCTGGACGCCCTGCCCAGGTTGTGCCCCGGGGAGATGGGTTCTGCTTGTGGGCTCAGAGCCGAAGCAGACTTCTGGCTTTAGTCTGATAACGGTGGCTGCCCCTGTTCCCCAAGCCATTCCCTTCCCTTCTGGAAACTACAAGACCCAGCTTCCTTGGAGCTAAGTGCCACCACGTGGTTGAGTTCTGGCCAGGGCAGCAGGGGCAGGGAGTATGTGGGATAAGTAATGCAGGCCACCTACAAGCCCAGCCCAGAAAACCCTCCCACCTGACTCTCTTCCCTCCCTCCCCGCCCCCCCCACACCCCCACCCCCCCCCCCACCCCCCGCCAGCTAGATGGAGAGGCCTTGGAGGGTGGAGAGATGCTGAGGAGTGGCATCCGGCCTGAACAGCCACAAGGACCCTGTGGGCAGGAAGCAGGCTATTATCTGTCAGGGTCCTTTGCTTCTGCACTAGTCTACCCACACCGACAGAAATCCTTTAACCTTTTTCATGTACAAAAGCAATACAATGCAAAATATTTAAACAATGCAAAAATAATAGAGTTGGCCTTTCCCTCCCTACCTCCCCTCCTTGCTGTGTCTTCCCCGGGGAAAATCAATGTAAGAGTCCAGTATGCGCATCACAGGAACAAGCCTGAGAGGGCACACTACAGTTCGTTTCTAATGAGGTTCTCGTGTATCTCAGGCTACAGAAGCACCTTAGGAAAATCTGGAGACAGTGGCTGCTAGAGAGACCATTGTTTTAAAGTTAAGTCAGTAACTCCCAGACAGCTAGAGGCTGTATGTTCAAGACCCTTCCACTGATACAGCAGAGCATGTAAGCTGCATGCAATTAGAAAATCCAGACTAGAAAAAAAACAAGGGCACCACTGTTAAAACCTTGCGCGTCTCCTTCTGTTTTATTTTCCTTTGTATAAATGTGTATATGTATCTTTTTTAGAAAGAGAAAACTACTCCACTTTGAGTAAAAAAGATCATAATCTTTCTCTTTTAGCAGCTAAGCCAGCCAGAGATGTGCCAATTTATTCTTGAGTTAGGAAAACACAGTGTGGTAGTCAGACAGCAGGTTGAGTGCCCACAGGCACCATAATTAAAGTACCCTTAATGGCTTACTTTGTAGCAAAAGAAAATATAAAGTTCTACACGTTCGCCAGAACCAGAGACAGGCTCTAATTCTAGCTCCTTCGAGGACAGAACTAGTGTAAAAATGGAGCAATGGCTGATCACGGAGGTATGGGAACACTACCAAATTACACTCAGGCATTCCCGTGACTTTTAAGTCCTTTCCTAAGTTATTAAACACTTTAAAAGGTATTACTACTCTTTATATTTAGCTGCTTTCATTAAAAATAAAACTGATATACTCTTTCTGTTGGTCAGGCTGAGTAAAGCCTGATTTTACAAACCTGTGGTTCTTGAAACACAAATTCTGTACTTCTATGCCACGTGAATGAAGAAAGTTGTCTGCCATATCAGTAAACACAGGATGTTACAGCCATCAAACCATCACATTACAGCATCCCAACGGTGCACCCTGAGGGGACTCAGGATGAGAAAACACAGGATACTGGCCCCAGATAGCTGAAGTGCATATCAAAGGAAGGATTTCAGTGAGCCCAGACTCCTGCATCTTCCCATACATAGAAAAGCGCTGAATTCCTTAACTTGAGATATCCGGTTTTCTCTAATTAACAGTAATCTTTTGATGTTCCAACTACCTGGTCTTTGTTACAAAAATTCCTACATATCCTGGCTTCCCCCTTGCCTCTTCGTAGCCATCCCTCAGAGCTATCTGAGAATCCTGTCTCCTGAGCTTGAAGTCCTCAGAATGTCCACCGAATAAAACATAACTCTCAGCTTTTAGGTTGTGCATTTTTTTCAGGCCACACCACCATGACTTGCTAGGCAAGCACAAATCACTGACTACTAATAGCAGTAATGATGCTAAAGTTTTAAAGTCAATCTTTTCCAATGATTTAAAACAGATCCAGATGTATCTCTATAACCTACACACTTCCTTGTATTCCAGTCTGATATGCTTTCTTGACAGGAAAATGTTAAACTCGGAACAGCTCCGGTTCAGCGGGTGTCACAGGTAACCAGATACTTCTTGCAGGAGGAAGTGTTGAGGTCCACTAGTGCCATCTCATCATCAACCCAAACCAGTAACTACCCACCTGGATACAATTTCTCCTAACTTCAGGCAAACCAACCCCCCCAAAATAATCAGCCTTAAGTCTGTCATGTCTCTTTTACATGCCCAAAGGTGAAAGCAAATGTAACTATTCAATGCGGCAACAGACATATTCTTTCACCCAACACATGACAATCTCCTTAGCAACATGACGAACCCACCTCTTGTAGCTGCTTGGCAGAGTTCAGGTTCTGTAGAAAGGAGCACAAGGGTCACTGCCTGTTTTTAATATTTACACTCCACCTGTTTCCACAAAAGTGATCCATTAAGTTCTAAAATGAAACACAGGAATTGGAATCAACACGAAAGTGTGATACTAAAATGCACATAATCTTTCTTGGGAGAATCTTTTCCAATGGCCAACAGGCGTCCATTAACACCATATTCCAAATTAACAAAATAAATGCTGAATATGAATACAACTTCAGTCTGAAGCCTCTCCTAGGAGCATTTCGAGAAGTAACACAGTTAAGAGAAAGAGAGAACAGGTAACAGGCGCCCGGACAACGGTCCCTCGGGCGCACCTGTTTCTCACCTGGGGACCCTCTGGGACCTGACGCTGAACTCGCCAAGTGGACGCGCATTCCAGGTGAGCACCCTGCGGCGTAGGGCCAGCGCCCCGCCCCCGTCGCCCTGGTTACGAGCCCCCGCCGCTCGGCGCCCTCACCACCTCGCCGCCCTCACCACCTCGCCATTCTCGCGAGAACCCGGAGTCTACGCGCTACCTCATTTCCGGGCTTTGCCTCACTTCCGGGCGCCGGCCAACTACCGGCTTTCCTCACTTTCGGGCGCCGTGCCACCTCCGGACACCTTATTTCCGGGCGCGCCTCACTTCCGGCTCCTCCAGCCCGGCCGCCCGGTCCTCATGCTCCCGGCGCGGCGCCTGCGGGGAGTGGAGGTGAGTCCAGGGGCGGATACCGGACCTGCCGCCCGCGCCCACCCCGGCGGACCCTCCGCCCGACCCCGCGCCCGGTGGGTCCCCGGCCCACTCCCCTCCTCTGCCCCTCCCGCCCCGCCTTCGCGCGCGTCCTCCTCCCCGCGGGTCCCCTCCCCGGGCCGGGGGCGGGGCGGGGGCAGCGCGGGGCGGGCCGCCGAGGTGGCCGGGACCCGCCCGCAGTCTGCGGCTCCGGACGCGCTCAGCGTGTCCTCCCGCTGTCGTGTGTCCGCAGGACAAGTCACAGATGAGGAAGGCACCGCACTAGGCGCCCCAGTCATGGCAGCTCCGTGGAAGAGCGCTCTGCTGCTGCTTCTGGCATCTCAGGCTGTCTCCTCGTTGAACGCCTCTGACGAGGAGGAAGTTCCAGAAGAGTGGATCCTTCTGCACGTTGTTCAGGGTCAGATAGGAGCTGGGAATTACAGCTATTTGAGGTTAAATCATGAGGGAAAGATAGTTCTTAAGATGCAGAGCTTGAAAGGTGATGCGGACCTGTATGTATCCGATAGCACCCTGCACCCGAGCTTTGACGACTACGAGTTACAGTCTGTCACTTGTGGCCAGGACGTGGTTTTCATACCAGCGCACTTCCAGCGCCCCGTGGGAATAGGGATTTATGGACATCCGTCTCACCACGAGAGTGAATTTGAAATGAAAGTGTATTATGATACAACGATCGAACAGCACCCCTTTGGTGAGACTGCTTATTCAGACGGTACAGATACGAGTCGGAAGCAGGCTTATGCTCCAGAAGATGCGTCTCAGGAAGAGGAGTCTGTTCTTTGGACGATATTAATTAGTATTTTGAAATTGGTACTTGAGATTCTTTTCTGATTCTTTGAACATACTGTGGAGTATAGTGCCCTTAATCTGTGAAGCTGAGTGCAGTTCGCTGTGAACCCAGCTACTTGTACCTGGTTGGAATTCTGGTTACCTTTCCTAGATGGGGGATGGAAAAATAAAGCCATACAGTTTTGTTACCTCAGTCACCCCAGAAGTATGAAAAGCATCAAGCACGACATTTATTTTCTTTCTAAACATCAAAATTCCTGTAGAAGGAGTGTGCATAATAAAACGTTTAAACCCCATTTTGATTAGTCTGTCAGGTGACTAAACACGACTGCAGTGACTTACGAAGTTACAAAGTGTCAGCGTTGAAGAGTTAACTAAAAGCAAGTCCGAAACGTAATGACTTCTGCACACTTGCCTGAGCATGGACTAAAGTCCCATGCCTACACCCCAAGCAGGGACAGCACCTCCCGTCCAAACAGGATTTCCTGGTAGGCAGGTCCCAGTTAAAGACAGTTCTGAACCCACCTGCACCAAATCTCATCAGGTCATTTGTAATTTTATCATCTTGGGCTCCTATTAAAAGTCTTCCGTTATTAAATAACTTTGCTATGCTACCCATGGTAGACAAGAAAGGATACAGATTAGGAAAGTTACATGAAAATAATAGTAACTTTTAGGCTAACGGAGAAATAAAGTGTTTCAAATTAAGCTGCATGATATTACCACTGAACTTCTGGAAAGAGACAGGGTACTAAGATAAAGACCTTTTGGGAGATGGAACTATTCTTCTACCTGAAATTGGTTTCAAGGGTAAGAGTAGCTTGTAACAAAATGAATGAACTTGCAGATTTTAAGCACACAGTTTCAGAAATCTTTTATTGGCATAAAAATGAGAATGTTGTAAATTGGCACCAAATACTTCATTTCAATGCACATTACAGTATTGGGGTCAAAAACTATCCCTCTTTGCTGTTTTTCCCCCTTCTGCCCACTTTCCTGGGTGTTGGGGGGGCTTGCTGACAACAGTCACAAATCCAGCGACCTAGGAGAAAAATTGTTAGTTAATACAGGATGAAATTTAACTTTTTAGGACTGAATTTTAAACCCAGTTAGCTCTCCTCCTTTGGCAACGGCTATTGATAATCCTCACTGGATTTCTGGTGGGACGGGCACTAAGGAGTTCCTTAATTTAAGGAGAAAAATGCAAACTTCCCTTAAGGTAATCCGTGTCATCAATGCCCTGTGAGTGAAATGCACAGGGGGAGGGAAGGGGTCATGGGAGGAACTAAATAATGGTAGGGACCTTTCAACAGTTAAAATCCTTTCTGAAGTTCAAACACTATCATACGCTAAAAGTTCAAGCATACAAATCCCAACATAAAACCTGTTACTGACTTCCGCTTATTTTCAGCCTGTGCGCTCCTGGCATCCTCTCAAGCGCTGGTGTGCTGCACTCACACAGCCCTGTAAAGCGTGTCAAGTGTCTGACGGCACTGTGATGAGCCCTACAACGTACTTGATCTCAATCACTGAACAAGTCTGAATAAGTAAGTCGCTTGCATCTCAACAAGTCCCAGGAAACCTAGGCACGTATTTTATAACGTATGAGACGGTGTCACCCATGCAAAGAAGTTCTAAAGTTACACAACTATGCGTGTGATGTTTCAGTCCGATTACTGTGATTTACTCTCTGATTCTGTTCATTCTGGTTATCTGGAATTGTTATGCTGCCTCAACTTACAAAAATCTGGTTTAATTTGTATAAAGGCGCAGCTTCTGTTACGTTTCTAGATGACTTACAAAATCAAGGCTTTGAAACAAATGGATGCTACTCCTGTAGCTATTTCAGTAGAACACTGCCTCAATCTATATACACTGAGCTCTACTTCCAAAACTTAGAGGCAGTCTGATGTCTCACTTGTCCTTTAGTCAGCTTGTCTAAGGATGAAAAACAGGTGGACATGATCACAGCTTTGGTCACTTCTTGTGAATAAAAGGATCTCCAGGCCCTTCAGGTGATTATGGTGTTCATGCAGCCTCAAAAAAAAAAAAAAAAAAAAAATGCTGGAAGAGTCCCTTCACTCAGAGATAACATTCCTTCTTTTTTAATCTTTACCTGATGGAATAGCACCAAGGCCCACACAAAAAGTATGATAACCTCTGTCACACACATCACAGAACATCATTTCTTCTTCATGGTGGGGTTGTCCACATATAATGCAAGTCTTACACTCCATACACTGCCATGGGTAGGTCTTAATCATAGAAACAAGCTCCATGGTCATATCCAGGCAAGAAGGATGGCCTAAACCAAAACCAGTATTAGTTGTATTTCACACAAGAATTTGTAACTTAATATGGCATAATAAAATGCTAGTTTGCTTGGACGTCTCAAGAATGGCTACAATGTTTAACTGCCAAAGAGGAACGAAAACACAAAGTCGAAAAAAATACATGGACTTTATATATTTGATGATTCTTTGGTTCAAGTCTAGCTGACAACTAAGAATCCTAGTTTTCGAAGCAACAAATAGGGTGGTTAAAATGTGAAGACATGTCAATACTTACCACTGTTATCACACTGGGAGCAGTGTATAAGTGATTCAGCCTTCCCTTTCTTGTTGGACTCCTTACCCTTCAGACAAATTCCACATAGAGCATTTGGAATGACCTTTGGCTGGAAGGGTAGAAGAGGGCTATAAATTCATGCCAGAAGAACTTACTATGGGTTCAAAAGGAATTATCACTGTATTGCCTTATCTTTACTCTGGTTAACTTGCTAATGAGGACCTTTTTGAAGGACATAACCTGACATGAATCTGCCTTCAACATACAACAGCCTACCGACTAAAGCCTTAGATTTCATTTTTAAATTTTGTCAATGGCATGATCTCATGTTAGGATTAGATACAGCATTCTACACTCCCTACATGCCCAGTAAGATCCGTATAATGAACTGGAAGGGAAGACTAATACATGTCAAACTGCACTATTAACTGAAAGAGAAAAATCCAAGTACTGAGTGACCACTACACGGAAGTTTTAGGCTTGTTCCCAAAGGGAAAACTCCATTGTAAGCAGCTTATATGCTCATCTTGTTTAAAAAACCTGATATTCTCCAAAGTTGCGAAACTAGATCTATAAAATCTAAGTTACAAAATCAATGTTTTAACATTTTTAATTGCAAGATGTCTCAGCATACAATCGTGCGCAAAAAAGGTTTGTGTGATTATTCCCTTTGCATATCTAATACATTAATAAAAGAGCCTATATTTAAGAGGAAAAGCATTCACTATGACATACAAAACATGAAAAAGTAGTTCTCAGACAGGCAAAATATGAAATTATCACTTAAAAGTATGCAGACACCCTATGTTTTAAGTACCATTCATTTTTCAGATTAAAAACAGGCACTATCCAATGAAGGCATCTGGGCTTTAAGAAAACACGTGGCAACACATGGAAAAGAACAAAGAAGAAGGTTCACTACACCTGAAATCGGGAGGGGAAAGGGGACATTGGAAGATCACAGCCTCGACCGTAGTAACACGATATTCACTGGCTCCACATGAACATGGGGCAGTGGTAGGAAAGGAGAGCAAGCCGGGGCCAGGTAGGAAATGGGGGCCGGGGGCATGTTCACTCACTCACTCACTCATTCATTCATTCATTTATATAAAAACTGGGAGAAAAGGCATTTTAAATAGAAATATTGTATTTCTGTTTAATACAACCCAGCCAAATGCATCTTATGTTTCCCTTTCCTAAGCTACTGAACAAACGAGGAGCCTAAACAAAATTCCAACTTTGCATACTGTATTATTCCAGCTTTGAAATGTCTCACTGCCACCTTCAAAACCTGCACAGCCTAATTTGTTCTGAATTCTTTAGGTTTTTTAAATTTTTTTTAATTATCTTTCTCTACAAAAGATGACAGAGGCATTCAAAAATAATTTTTGGCTTATTTATTTAAAAAAAAGTCAACCTTATACATAAATATTATAAAAACAATAACTCTAAACAATCACAAATGTCTCTACAAAATAATAAATATCATGGAAGTTAAAACATACATATAAAACTTTACTGTTGACTATTCTCCATCTCCTGTGTATCTTTATACCCTGCTCCCCAACGGAAGGGTAGTGTCACATGCTCAAACCTCTTAAGTCTTGCAGTGTAGTTACCCTCTGTTGTCACTGCTACATTCTAAGCATAAAAGGTTCTCATTCCTAAATAAAAAATAGCTAGGAAGTGCACTTCTATGATCCAAATTCTGGTTCAGTTATGATCAAATCTGTAACCGCCATAATATACAGCAGAAAGCTACCTATCAATCCACCAAAAAAAAGAAATATCTTTTGGTTACGGTACCTGCACTAAATGTAAAAGATACACTTATTTAATACTTGTAGTTCAAGTTAGATACTGGCATACTAAGTACTTTAATATTTTTCAGTAAAGTCAAGGAAGTAACCACACAGTATTGAGATCTAAATCAAGAACTCCTCATAGGAGATCCTTTACAAAAAATCCAAAAGAATAAAACACAAAGCTAGTCATTCACATTCTAGAGCAGTTCAAGTTCTACAATCATTAAAATATACATTGAACACCTATGATAAAAGGGATACCAAGAAAATTCTAGGTTTACTTCTAAGCTTAAAATCATAATGTTTTGTTAAACCACTTAAAATTTTTCTTACCCAATAGTCTTCGTCTTGATGAAAAGAGGGAGAGACGGGTGGAGAGGGAGGGAGAGGGAGAGAGACAGAGAGAGAGAGAGAGCTTTGCAGCATTTTCTATGATGATATGCCACAGCTCAATATAAGAAAACACTTTGTTCACTCAAGCACTCCTGAGCTCTCTCAGAAGCCACACTGCTCACGTGGAGGACTGTACACGTCGGGTACCAATCGCTGACTGGGAAGCTCGTCTCTCGGGCTTTGCAGTGGTGTGGAGGAAGGGAACAGTGTATGGAACTCTCTGAAGGTTAATAAACGGAACCCTCCATACATGTCTGATGGAGACAGTCCTACTTCGTAACAGCACAACATCAAAATTTCACTACTGACAAGAAAAAATAATCTCCCTAAGAGTTCTCAGCATCTCAAATAAAAGGCTCACAATACACTTATTTTCCTGCTTGAAAAACAACCAAAGATAGTGAGACTTCCATGTTAGCATTAATATAGTATAGATTTTAATTATATACTTTTAACATAGGCCTGAATCCTAATAATTATGCTGCGATTTCAGGTTAATGTAACCTAACAATACTGTCCTACAAAATTAAGGGCAAGCACTAGTGAATCTTATTAAGCAAGACATCAAATACATTATAATTTTTCTTAACTCCCATATTTTAAAACATGTTTATATATATGACCTTCAGCTTAAAGTACCCTAATTTTTAGGCACATCTTGGCTTATTAATACTTTTCATAGAGAGGGTAACTTTTAATAAACATGTTCACATTAATGTATTGTCTAGATACTGGTTGTTCCAAACTTTGAAATAACTGAAACACTTTCAGGTACTAAAAATGTTCACAGATTATAAAATGCATTCTGCGTATCAGACTCCCGTGAGTACTACCAATTTAGGTCAATCAGTTCATTTCTTCTACCTTAAATCAATGATAGCATTGAATAGTTCTTCACTTTCAGCCTCTAAACATCTGTTTCAGTATTTTTTCTTTTTTAACCCATGATTAATCCAGGCTTACTTTCTGAAAGGTCTATGTAACACTGACAGTGTGCTTTGAGCTGCAGCTCCCATTCCAAGCTCTTCCAGGACCAGAAGCACACTGTTAGCAAACACAGCAGGCCAACTTTCCAAAACTTAATCTCTGGAGGTCATTTGCTTTCAATTATTAAGCATTAATTTAAATCTTTAGTTTAAAACAATTAGATAATCTATGTATGTAAAACAAGGACAAAAATCACATGGCTGCAGCCTAGTGCAGCCGTCCTTGCTGAATGAAGCTGGGCTGAAAAAATATATACTTGAAAGCTGATGACGTAAAGGCATTTTCTAATTAAATACGGAATATGCTAATTTGTGAAGTTGCTTTTTTACTTCAGGAAAAGAAAGGCAATGGACTGTTAGCAGGGCTCTGCTTAGGCTAGGGACACTGGCCAGCGCCCACTTGAACCCGTGCTTCTGGATTATACACCACAACCCTGACCTGACATACACAAGTGTTCAGCAACTCCGCTCAGCAAAACTTTCTGATCAACTTACTCTAAAATGCTCCTTCAAAACCCCTTCATAAGCACGTAACAAGCATACTGATACATAGCAGACTGAAAAGTGTATATTTCACTGTTACCACTCAAAACATAAAACTTGCAGCTAATTCTTCTCCTTTTATGATACTCTTAAATCCCCATATATGAATAAGGCTACTCATCGCTCACCCGACCCTCTGAAGGGGAAGGGGCAGACGGAAGGAGGAACTGATAAAAATAACCCTATTGCTGACAGCATGCTACCTGACTCTGAGAATAACCGGATCAAAAAGTTAACAAGTTAACATCTAAGCCAAACCACCTGCTAGATAATGCGTAAATCCTCGTCACAGAACTGCACAGGCTACCTGCCAAGGTTAGGCTGAAAGCCACCACAATGTAGACCACTTTTACTGTTTTCCACCAGAGGGTTAGCTCAACGTGGCCAGTGAGTGGACCCAAGAGTTCCTAGACTGAACCCAGATGGCTCTTAGTGAAAGGCACTGCAGAAATGCAGCCTGGCCTAAGGGGCTCCCTCCCCACTGCATGGCTCAGCGGGCCCAGCTTCACCAGTACCAGGGCGCTTTCAGCATCAGACCATGATGCTTTTTAGTCTGAGGAAACAAGTATAAAGTTCTGCCTATTAGATCACTCCTTAAAAACCCATACTTGCCTGGTTATTATTTAAAAGAACAAAAAAAGATTCTCTTATCAATTGTACATATACAGAAAACAGAAGCTAAACCATAGCCAAAGTGATAGAAAAGCCACCAGGAAAATAAAGCAAAAAGGAAGGGAGGCTGACAGAGGGCACACACCACAGAAGAACAGCTAGTGAAGTGCAGCAGGCAGGAGCTCCACAACTTTGAAATTCAGAGTTAAAATATTTCAGGGAGAGAGGCTGGTCAGGAAGGAAGCTGAGTCAGGGGCTTTTTTCTTCTACCTTGTACCCAGGAACTGACTTGGACAGTACAGAACGTTTGGAAGCATCTTTTCGTGGAGGAGCAGCCTTGTCCCTGGACCTCTGTCTTCCCTGCAGAGGCTCCTCCTGGCCTTCAGGAAGGCCTTCCCCCTCAGACACGTTGCCAGAGGAGCTGTCCTGCAAGCCAAAGGCACAAACAGAGGTTCCTTGGAACTCATGCAGATTTGAAAACTACAGAATATATCCAAGAAAAGTTTTAAAGTTCCATTAATTCAAAAATAAAAAGAGAATTCTAATCTAAGAAAACATCTTCCAGTGTGAGACTGAAAGAAGTCATGGTAAGAATCATTTATCCATCTTACATTATAGCTAGTTCCATTTATATCAGCAAGTACCTTAATCGACTTTGTTTTCTGACCTAAGTCAACAGTAACAGAATTATCTACTTCAGCTATTATTACACGACACAGCTTCAACACCATTTTACCATGTCACAAGGGAGCATATTTGTTTCACACAAAAATATTCTTTAAAAAAGAAACTACTTTAACCAAGTGTGGGTATTTTTACTGAGTAATAAAGGTTGTTAAAGAAGTTCTTCAAGCCCACACCTGTAACTTCCTAATGTTAAACTAGGCAGAGGGCCAATATCGTCAAGTATTTACAACAGTATCAGACATATTGTACATGTTCAAAGTTTAGGAGTTCAATATTCACTTAATTCTTCATTTTTTAATTTAAAATTTTCTAATTAGAATAAAAATGTTACATTCATATAAATTATGAAAATTATAAAAGAAAAGACCAAGTTATCCATAACCACCCTGGTAAATATCCTGAGACAACGCCTGGGAACGTGATGTATCTCTTTTCTAGTTACGTGTTTGTACAGATACCCAGATTCACACACTAACACACGCACACATCCTACCTACATGTGTGCCCTCATCTTTTAAAACACAAACATGAAGCTGAATTACACTGTATGTGTGTGTGCATCTGTGTTTTAATATTTTTAAGTGTTATGTGCACTTCATCACATCATTAAATATTCTTTGAACTGCATTTCTACCATGTAAATGTAATATGTAACCCACTGTGGACATGATATTTCTAATTTCTGCTATAGAAAATAACACTCCAATGGACATTTCTTCATTGGATTTTAAATTTTGTTACCATCTGATCAGGTTCTTCGGATAAATTCTATTAGTGTATTTGCCAAGTCAAATTCCATGGAAGTTAAAAATCTTGGTACAGACTGTGAAAACACTTTCCCAGAAAGCTGTATTAACCAACACTCCCACTAGCAGTGTAGGAGAGTGTCAACTTCATCACACCCTCGTCACAACACAGCACCCCTGTACCAACGTGACGGAAGAAAAGCAGTGTCGTCACTTTAGTATCTGAAGAGCATCTTTCTTTAATGCGATATGTATCAGTAAATATGTTTTAGAAGCTGTTAGTGACAAAGTGTAGTGCCCATTAATGCTAACACAACCCCACGTTCAGGTCGGCTAGAAAGATATAAAACGGCCAGCTGCTTAATATGCCATGCTAAATAAAAATCAAACCCCTGACTACTGTCTTCTTTGTTCTCCTTCAGTTCCACAGAGCACATCAACTTCCCGACTGTCCTGCAATTGCATTTTGCTACCAAAAAAAAAGTCAGGCAGGAAAACCTAACTAACAGCACATGTTGGTAACCTTAACATTATCCCAGAAGAGGCCGAAGACTATTAATTAAGCAACAGAAACACAAGTTAATGTGCTCCCCCTAACCCAAGACGGTTAAGCATAAGATTGTAAACCAATGTCTAGTACCCTGCCTAACCTGCTCATGAAAACCACAAAGGGGCAACTTTAAGGATAAAACTTACCAAAGGCCACACACAGATAGTCCGTATCAACACACACAATCAATAACTTTTCCTGATGGAAGCTTTTGGAACTTATATGCAACTGTCCTTTTTCAAAAAGAGGGTAGTGATACAAGTTCAATTTAACACTCCAGGAAAGCTATCAGCAAAACTTCAAAGGAAAAGGAGACACCTCCTACTGAAGATAAACGTTCTCACCGAAGTGCCTTTATTTTTCCGTTTCTCATCACCTCGACCATCTTCGGCATCATCTGAGTCACCATCGCTATCGAGAGCAGGGAGCTCAGGATCCAGGGGGGGCTCATAAAGCGCTGTGTTTAATGGCAAATACCGCAGTTCATCTGGCGAGTACCTATAGTTCAGAGAGAGGATTTTCAGTTTTCCTTTTTTCTTTTTTTGGCTGTGCCGCACGGCTTGCGGGATCTTAGTTCCCCAACCAGGGAGAGAACTGGTTCCATCCCGTGCCCATGCCCGTGCCCCCTGCAGTGGGAGCTCGGAGTCTTAACCACTGGACTGCCAGGGAAGTCCCCAGTTTTCCTTTATTGTTAAATATATATGGACTAATTTTGAACTACGATAATAGCCTTAATATTAACCACAAATACTTTTGAAAAATGATTAGAGGCAATAAATACTTTTTTCATTTTGGTACTCAAATAGGGACAAGGAATTAAAAAAAAAGCCTAAACATTTTTTCACCAGTCTAATATAAAATGTATATTTGATTCTTGTTATCAAAAGATTATGTCTCTCTCCTTTACCCTCAACACCCTCCCCCCGCAAAAAATGTCAGCAGACAAGGACGAAACTGTGGCAATACAGAATCCTGCCTGAGCACCTCCACCCTCCCACTTTCCTGAGTCCTCACTGCCTGTGCACTGCTGCTGCTTCACCTGTAAAGCAGGTATGGTAACAAGTCCACCTCACAGAGTGAACGTGAGCATCAAATAAATTAACACAGGTAAGTCACAGCGGTGCACAGTACAAGATACTATTTAAGAAACAAAATTTCCAGCAACAAATTATTTTAAACCAATTTGTGAAGCATGTATTCTAACAAATGTAATCATCTCTTTCATCTGAAACTAGGGATCAGCAACCCCTTCCCCAGGTCAGTCAGCACACGGCCTGCAGATGACGTCCGAGCCATCCCCACAGGATCGCACCAGGCGGCTATCATCTCGGAACCTCAGTAGGGAGAGGACACTGGATCAGCATCCCGCTGACCTAAGACGTCACACCAGAAAGCACAGGGGTTGGGACACAGGCCTATCACTCAATAATGTGCTTTGCCCAAAGTGAGAAAATGAAAATGTGCTGACCCATGATTTAAGTTTGACTTTCAAATAGTGTGATTGTATAGTCTATTTGTTTTTAATTTTATTTATTTATTTATTTATTTATTTTGGCTGTGTCGGGTCTTTGTTGCTGCGCATGGGCTATCTCTAGTTGTGGCGAACGGGGGCTACTCTTCGTTGAGGTGCGCGGGTTTCTCATTGCTGTGGCTTCTCTTGTCGTGGAGCATGGGCTCTAGGCACATGGGCTTCAGTAGTTGTAGCACGCGGTCTCAGTAGTTGTGGTTCTTGGGCTCTAGAGTGCAGGCTTAGTAGTTGTGGCACATGGGCTTAGCTGCTCCACGGCATGTGGGATCTTCCTGGCCCAGGGCTCGAACCCGTGTCCCCTGCATTGGCAGGCGGATTCTTAAGCACTGCACCACCATGGAAGCATGTATAGTCTATTTTAAATACTACTGTCTAAAGAATATTCTCTATCCTAGAAAGCATAAGGTTTTTTATGAAGTAAAAGCTGAGATTTTGACACAAGTGATGCTGTGGGCCCTGTTTTCAGTTATATCCAGGTTGGAAAGGAGAGACAAGCAGCGTTCTTGCTACAGGAACGGAAGCAGTGGCAGGCCAGGGTAGCAGAAGCTCCCAGGTGGCCATGCCTCCCCACAGCCACTCTGTGCCTTCCTTCACACCCTCTACATCTGTGAAAATGCAGACGCCCAGGCAGAAGGTCTGGGGGCGTGCTTGAGAGTCTGCATTTCCAATAAGCTTCCACATGACACCAGCGATGCTGGGCCATGGACCATACTTTAAGGATGGAGGTCTGGAGAACCCCTGGCACCTGTCCACAGAAACACAAACAGGTGGGCAGTGAGATGGCACCCCAGGCTTTGTCAGCAGATGTTCAAGTTCTGTAGAGAGCATTCTTCACCACAGAACCATAGAAGATACAAAAGACTGACACAAATCTTATACATCTTATGGTGATGCTTATAGAGCTAAAAACTTCTAGAAGACAAACACAAGGCTTTGAAGTCCCTCACCAACACTGATGTTAATGGTAAAAAAAAAAAAAAAAAAAACCACTAAGTACCTTTTGTAATATTCCTGGAACTGTCCAGGGATGAGGGCCACTGGGTAAGAACTGACCTTGGTTCTCTCTGTCGGCAACACTTTGTACTTCCCTTGAGGCACCTGGATAACCTGGTTTAACACAAAGAGAAAGACACACCGGACTCCATGCGAAGAATCAAGGCTTTAGGAAAACAGCTCCCTCTTGCTCTCTACCGTGTTTCTCCCCGCAAAAGCTAAAAATATAAGAGACGTTAGGAGCTATGACCTAAGGGGGTTGGTATTCCTAGTTCTAGTGAGTTCGTCTGGCTGTTTACCGTGGCCGTCATTTCTGAGGAAAGGCAGTGTGTCTGCTCACCACTTAAGGGCTACTTATGAAACCTCTGGAGCTCAACGTCCTCATCTATGAAACGGAAATTGTAAGTTTTAACCTCATGTGGTAGGGGTGAGAAGTACGTGAACGACTATGGAAGTCTCTTATACCTACCCCTGGGACACACAAGGATGCTATGCAGCTACTAGACTCCTTCAGTAGCATGCCAACCAAAAAGCAAGAGACATATCACACACACGCAGAGAAGTGAAGCAAACAGTATCAGGCACATTAAAAACGACAGCTTCGGTTCTGGGGAAGAAAAGGACATACTGCTGGTACGAAACACTACAGTAAAGGTGTTCAGTAGCCTACGGTAACAAGTAATTAGCGAGGTTCAGGGATGAATAAATGTAAGAGATCCTACATGCGTCTGTAAGTCAAAATAAGCTCTTCTTTCTTCCATACGTTCCCGGTTTAAGTTGCTGTTAAATTCAGCTGCTTTTTTGGCAGCTTTCTTAATGTACTCAGGCACTTTGCTGGCTTCAACTTTCTGAGTATTCTGTTGTTGCATTTGCTGAAATAAAAATATTACAGTTGGAAGTCACATCTAACTTTATAAAACGTCATTCCCCCAAACCAACATGGTGATTACCTGGATACTTACAGAATATTCTTTATAGTGATCTGTAATTCGTTGGCGCTCTTTTTCTTGAAGAATGACAGAATATTCAGCATGCTTGGCTGGATATTCTTTTATCATTAAATCAATTACTTCATCACTGCGCAATGCTGTTAAGCCTATTTCAGACCAAAGAAAAGGTAAAGAAGCTTTTTCAAGGCTAAGTGAACATACCACTTTGCAAAATTTGCTTTTCCTTCAAACTACTCTACATTTAAGAAGTTTTCCAATAGTCAAAGCAAAATAGTTTAATACATTCAAAAATAGTAAAAAATAATACTCATAATACAAAGTCAAACAATTAAAAAGAAATAGATTACCAAAGCTGCAAAGGCAAATAAATCAATTTTTCAACCAAAACTTTTTTAAGATTCTACATACTATATATAAACACATATCCCTTTACTAGAAACAACTGCTAAATAATGACACACACTAACCACTGGCAATCAACATGGGACACTAGATGAGAAACGGACTTTTTCAGTATATACTTCAGTTCTCAGTCTTCAAATTCGATAGACCAGAAATATTACAGAGTCAATTCAAATTTCACCAAAAGCATCAGCACCCACACATAAATCACAAAGGCAACTTCTGGAACTCATGGCATCAGATTATACCAACTGCTGAGATGAACTCCCATGGTTTTATATTAAAAAGTTGCCTTAATATATTTATGAAGGGAAAATTACAAATAAAGCAGGGAGATAACTATATATAACTAAAAATTGAGCAAAATTTGCCTTTTAAGAGACGAGGACCAATACTTTTAAAAAGTACTGTACAAATTTTGCACACAAAACATACACACACTTTGACACTTCTGTTAAAGTTATTAGAAAATGATATTGTTATAAAACATCATTCTCTTCTGTATTTTAACAATAATCAAAAATGAAGTTAACAGTTTAGCATTTAAATAATTCAATCTATTTATTAATTCTGTAAAATATTTTGGGAAAGAGAATAAATACTCATCCGGTATCGCCTCATTAATGTTCATTACCTAGAGTGCACTGTGTTTCTGTAATGACATTCAGCTCTCTCAGGTACAGTTTCTCCTTATGAGACAAATCTCGTCGCTCTAAATCTCCAAAAAAAAAAAAAAGAATAAAAGACTATCAAAAATAGTCTTTTGCACTTGTAAAACTTTTAAAAGCTTAAAAACCTTTAAAAAATGTTTAAAGTTAAAATCTTCATGGATTTAAAAAAGTATTCCCTGTTACATATTCCAAATATTATTATTAAAAGACTACACAAAAAAGCTTACAAATTAAAAAAAATGAAAGGTAAAATAAAACTGAAAACAGAGTAATCCAAAGCCAGAAGGTAAGACAAATAGCTGTACTAAACTAGCTGGTGAAACACAGCCTCTCCAAGTTCAGATACAGCTGATGCAGCTACCTCGATCCCTAAGGCCAAGAAGCAGCAGTCAAGAAACAGAGCCCTTAGTTCATTCATGGGGCTACAAAAGGATTTCTCCCTCAAGTTTTTCCAGGAAATTCATCTTCCTCATTTTGCTTGTATATCAGTTTACAAGACATAAGAGAGATGCTGAACGAATGAAAGCTGCAAATAAAAATCAGTCAGCAGAAGAATATAAAACACGTTATAAACAATCCGTACTCAAGTATTCAGCACTTGACAACCTATCAACAAGAATTACTATTAGTTAAAAGCTAGATGTAGGGCTTCCCTGGTGGCGCAGTGGTTGAGAGTCCGCCTGCCGATGCAGGGGACACGGGTTCGTGCCCCGGTCTGGGAGGATCCCGCGTGCCGCGGAGCGGCTGGGCCCGTGAGCCATGGCCGCTGGGCCTGCGCGTCCGGAGCCTGTCCTCCGCAGCGGGAGAGGCCACAACAGTGAGAGGTCCGCGTAACGCATAAAAAAAAAAAAAAAAAAAAAAAAAAAGCTAGACGTAATCTGTTATATAAACTAAGACTTAATACCTGGATATTTCCGTTTAAAGGAGGTCACACCCAAATATTCACTGACTTGCTCCTGAAGCATATAGTATTCTCCTGTTTCATCAGGCGGCCATTTGTACTCTATCAAATTTTCTGCTGGATAGTAGCTAAAGCTAAGCACAGAAATATGTATTATGCCTTAAATGTAGCTTTTATAACACTTTAATCATTTTTGTTTTAAAGGATATTCATTTTTAAACATTTTTGAGAATATATTTTAAGGATTTGGAAAAACTATTTTAATTATTTTAATTCTCAGTCTTCTATGATTTTGTAATACAAAGAAGTTCTTATGATTTCATGTGCATCAATGAAATTACAAAAGAGGGAGAGATAAAAGAAACAACCATCTGGAATACCAAAGCAAAAAATTACACTGGAGGACTTCCCTGGTGGCACAGTGGATAAGAATCCGCCTGCCAATGCTGGGGACACAGGTTCGACCCCTGGCCTGGAAAGCTCTTCCCACATGCCGTGGAACAACTAAGCCCATGAGCCACAACTACTGAACCTGCGCTCTAGAGCCCATGAGCCATAACTACTGAGCCCACATGCTGCAACTACTGAAGCCCGCATGCCTAGAGCCCATGCTCTGCAACAAGAGAAGCCACCACAATGAGAAGCCCGTGCACCACAACAAAGAGTAGTCCCCACTCACTGCAACTAGAGAAAGCCCACGCACAGCAACAAAGACCCAACGCAGCCAAAAATAAATGAATGTTTTTTTAAAAAATGTACACTGGACATAACATTTTCCACATATCACAAAGAACAAAGTCTCACAACTGTCAGGAACAAAGGCAACGTTTTTTAGCTTTTGCAAATCGGGGTAGTGATACCAGTTCTGAATTCTTTCTCATGGGCTTAGCACCCACAGCCACTATTTCATGCACCCAAAGGATAAAGTAATCAACTTCTGTTTCCCATCTTCTGTTCAGTGAGTCACAAACAGCAGAGAAAGCAGAACTCTAAAAACCCATTTCTCAATAAACTGAACTATAAAGTACATACACTCCACATACCCAGTGCACTACAGATCAATCCCCAATCCTGAATAGTAAAGACTACAGATGTCTGGACCCGGACCAATTCAACCTCTAAATTTCATCAGTGGATAATACAGGCAGAATATAACACCATTTTATGCATCCATCCAATTAAAAGTAACAGGCAAAAGAACAGTTTTCTCAAAAGTGGTGCTAGGAATTTGGACAACCAAATGCAAAAGTATGAAATTGAACCTTTACCTCATATCACACAGAAAAATTAATTAAAAATGGATGGACGACCTAAATGTAAGAACTAAAACTAGAAAACTTGAAGAAAACATAGGGGTAAATCTTCATGATCTCAGATTTAGCAATGGATTCTAGATATGAATCAGCAGTGGATTCATAGCATGTGCAACACAAGAAAGAGTAAATAATTTGGACTTGAGCAAAATTAAAGATTCTGTGTATCAAGACACTATCAACAGAGTGAAAAGTCAACCCACAGAATGGGAGAAAATATCTGCGAATCATATGTCTGATAAGAATGTCTAAACAACAACAACAACAAAAAATTTAAAAATGGGCAGAAAACTTGGACAGACATTTCTCCAAAGATATACAAATGGCCAATAAGCACATGAAAAGACGCTCAATTTGACTGGTCATTATGGAAATTCAAATCAAAATCACATCAAGATTCCACTTCACACCTTTTAGAATGGCTGTTATCAAAAAAAAAAAAAGGAAATACAACAAGCTGGTAAGGATGTGAAGAAGTCAGAAACTTTGTGCATTGCTGGCGGGAATATAAAATGGTGCAGCCACTGTGGAAAACAGTTTGGCAGCTCCTCAAAAAGTTAGACATAGAATTGCCACGTGACCCACCTGTTCCACTCCTAGGTATATACCCAAAGAAGTCTGAACAAATATATTTATACACCAATGTTCAAGGCAGCATTATCCACACCAGCCAAAATGTGGAAACAACCCAGTGTCCATCAACAGATAAAGAGAGAAACATAACACAGAGAATAATTATAGCAATGGAGTATAATTCAGCCTTAAAGAGGAAGGAAATTCTAGCACAAGCTACAACATGAATGAACTTTGAAGAAATTATGCTAAGCAAATTAAGCCAGACACAAAAAGGCAAACACTGTATCATTCTATTTACATGAGGTACCTAGAATAGGCAAATTCGTAATGGCAGAAAGTAGAATGGTGGCCGCCAGGGGCTGGGGATACGCGAAATGGGAATTTTATTATGTAAAAGTTTTGGAAATGGATGGTGGTGATGGTTACACAACACTGTGAATGTAATTTATGCCACTGAATTATGCTCTTAAAAATAGTTAAAATGGTGAATTTAAGTGTATTTTAACCACATGAAACATTGAGTTTAAATTGCACTAAGTAGCAAAAAGCAACTTGGCTCTCACGTTGTAAAACACAATAAAAACATTCTACAATCTTTAATGATTGCCTTTGCCAGCGCTGGGGGATAGGGAGCAGGGAGCTAATGCAGAGAAAAGACACGTACCACAAAAAACATTAGTAGGCAATAAAATGACAGTACCCAAGATCCTGACTGGACGTGTCACAGCTCCTAGAGCTATCTCCTGAGCCCATTCGCCTCCTTTTGGATGGTTGGGTCCCATCATTTGAATTATCTTCATTATCATCCTAAACATTTAAAAGATTCAAGAGATAACAAGACCAATAAATAAGGAAAGATTAATTATGTATCCTCCCAGACTTGCTAGAAGGCTCAACTTAAAGGCTTTCTAAGGACTATACAAATGTTAACTTCCTACTATAATTAATCAGGGACAAGAATCTGGAATGGGCAAGACCTGGGAAAAACTAATCTTCAATACAAATCAAAGTAAGAAAATTTTCAATAAACTTGTAAGTCTAAATCTACTTTTGCTTTCTTACCAAGAGGTTAAACTGCCTCCTGCTTTAGAGAAACACATAAAATTGCTGCAATACTCTGAAATTAAAGCAAATCCTCCTACCCTAGCTAGGATAAAAATGTACGGATCACGTAGTGTTGAACTCAACTTATAGCTGGTTTATTGGACTATTCTAACTGGCTACTTTAGGTACTTATATCCCTGTGAAAAGGGAACACAAAAGGACTAAAAACAGATGATCAATCCTGTTAATTTTTTTCTTACATTGCAAATATTTAGCAAAAAATATACCCTAATAAGAGTCATCAACCTATATAACACCACACAATACCTCCCAAAAAGGAGAGGCTTAAAAAAAATTTTAAGCGACATCTTCCACTACGTGACAATATGAAGGGCTGTTAAGTTAGACCGTTTCATTAAGGCAATGAATGATGTTATCAAGTGTCAGGAAATTAATTTAATCGCATATTAGTTAAGACTTTAAAAAATAGATTAAAAAACAAAATCAAGGTAATGTAGCTTCCTAAGACAATACAATTTTGTTAAATACCACGGTTCTAAGAATACAGAGGTAGTAAGTATGTTGGTCAAGCATGCCAAAGCTGGACTGCCTGGAATCTTACTGGACACTGCCCTTCACAGGCTGAGTGGTTATCCTCTGTGATCAGCTCCTTATCTGTAAAACTGGGACCCTAATACTGCTTCCAATACTTGGCTAATGTAGGGATTAAATGAGTTAATACATGGGAAGCCCTTAGAGCAAGGCCTAGCAAACAATTAAGTGCCCAGTAAATGTTAGTTAATATGATTATGATGCTATGATTATAAAGTATTAAAAGGCTCCACCTGGGCTTCCCTGGTAGCGCAGTGGTTGAGAGTCTGCCTGCCGATGCAGGGGACGCGGGTTCGTGCCCCGGTCCGGGAGGATCCCACATGCCGCAGAGCGGCTGGGCCCATGAGCCATGGCTGCTGAGCCTGCGCGTCCGGAGCCTGTGCTCCGCGACGGGAGAGGCCGCAACAGTGAGAGGCCCGCGTACCGAAAAAAAAAAAAAAAAAAAAATCTCCACCTGTTAGGAATTTACTCAGATTCTTTACCAAATAGCAAACAACGGGGAATATTCTCCTCTTCAGTTCTTACAAAATAAGCATTCAATTGAAGAGCTCTGTATACTCCTATAAAGAAAAGCAACCAGGTAGGAGATGGAGAACAGTCTAAATCCATTCTCCAAAAACTTACACATAACAGTAATTCTCCCAAGTGAAACATTTCATATTCAATAAGCATTTGAGTATCATTTATATTTTACTTGCTTCTGAGCACTTTAAGGGTTTTAATATCCATTGAAGCACATTTCCCTTGGCTTAAAAATTCAGACACTCAAAAAGGGACAAAAAGTTAAAAATGCGAAGTCCTCAGAAAAGCTGAAACCACAATTTCACAAGTAGTGTTTGAATTCACTATTATAAATTCTAGGCAAATGTGCTATAACATAAGGTGAACATCGGAGAGGTCAAACAGCAATATATACCTCCTAATATTATGATGGAATACAATTAAGTTGAAAGAACTTCGCTTGCAACCTCGATATTGACCCAGAAGTCCTAAGCTTTAAGGCTGCCGAAATCTCCGATATCAGCTATCTGCATTTCAGAGTCACAGGCGGCTCCCACCTTGGGATTAAACCCGTTTCTGGGGGTCCCACACTTGCTTCAGACACGCTCCTGCAGCTGGGCCTGTACTCGGTGGGGGGGGGGGGGGGGGCCGCCGCACGCAGGCCAGGCCTCAGGTTCTGCGAGCACAGCTGCGCGGAGACCCACCGCCTGGCCGCTGTCACCGGTCGGGGCACCTGAGGGCCCTCGTGCACAGAGGACCGCACAGGAGGGGCTCCTGGCATGGGCAGCCTCGCCAGGGGACCGAAGAATCGTCCCTATGCCAACGCTGACCCCGGATCAGCGAAGACAAGGGTCCTCGGGGTTCCGGTTCCCATCACGTTGCAATTCCAACTTTTCACTTACAACTGAAATACTGGGGTTGTACAACTCATCGCTCCATTGTAACCTTCTGTCACAAACTAGTAAACTAACTTTGAAAACAAAATGTTTTAATGCACGACATCCTACCGCTCATGTCGATTCCTCTCCACTCCTCTGGGACTTTAAAACACTAAGTCCGTTTTACTTCCTTAAAACAGTGCAAACTACAAAACTTGAAAACAAAAAAGTCGGCCTGAAAATAACAGTACGGTTATTTGTTCTCAAACCAAGTTCATTAACTGGCTGGCTTGTTTTTCCACTTGAACACATTTCTGTTTTTTAGGAAGAGCTCAAATATTTCAAAAAGATACTCCTCAAATGAAGAAGCTTTTAAAAACATACAGTATCCCAGACTAACGTGAAGAAAACTCCCTCCGTTTCTGAAGAAAGTTTTATTTCTACGCGGAGCAGAAAGTCCCCCGGGGGACGTGCTCAGAAGCTCCTTCGGCGCAGAAACCGCCAAAAAGACTTCGGAACGAGGCCGACTCGCCCCCGGACCCGCGCGGGGCTCCGCGACTGTGCCAGGGCTCGGTGGGCCGGACGGGCCAGCCCGACGCCGGGACCCCGCCGCCCCCTCACGGCCTCCTTACGGCCGCCACCCCCGCCCCCGGGGCCGCCCCCAGGTCCCCGGCCCCGGGCCCGAGGCGCCGCCGCCGGTCCGCCGCTCCTCACCTTCGGGGACTGCGCTCCGGGGGTGGCCGGGTCGCTGTCGCACGGCCGCGGGGACAGCTCAGCCCCGGGGCCGCCCGCCGCCGCCATCAGCCCGAGCGCCCCGCGCCGCCGCCTCCGCCGCCGCCGCCGCCTCGTCCCGGCCGCCGCCGCCGCCGCCGCCGCCGCCGCCGCCGCAGCGCGGGCCGCCCGCCGCCCGGGCCCCGCCCCCTCCGCCCGCCCGCCGCCCGGGGGCCGGCCCCTGCCTCCACGCGCCCCGCGGCCCGCCAGCGCCGCCGCCACCGCCATGGCCGCCGCCAGCGCGCCGCCCGCCGCCGCCGCCGAGGACGCCGCCCGCCGAGCCCGCCGCCGTGCGCGCCCGCTGGGCCCTCTGCTCCCTCGGCCGCCGCCGCCGCTGCCGCCCGCCGCGCCCGCTGCCGCCGCCGCCGCCGCCCCCCGGCCGCTGCCCTCGGCACCGCGCGGCCCTAGCCCGCCGCTACCCCGCCTACCGGCCGCCGCAGCCCGGCGCGCTCCGCGGCCCCACCTCCCGCCGCTCCCCTCAGCCCCCAGCCCCGCCCCGGCCCGCCGCCCTGGGCGCGCTCGCCGCCGCCCCCAGCCCGCCGCCCCCGGCCCAGCCCCTCACACGTCAGCCCTCTCCTCCCACCTCGCCCCGCCCGGGGCTCCCCGCCCCTCCCCCTCCTCCTCCATCCCGAGGGTCCCTCCCCGCCCCTCCCTCCCAGGTGTCCGCGCCCCTGTCCCCACCCCCTCCCTCCCGGGGCTCCCCTCCCCTCCCCTCCCCCTCCTCCTCCTCCTTCCTGAGGGTCCCCGCCCCCTTCTTCTCCCTACAGGGGTCCCTCTCCCGCCTCTGCCCTCCCCTCCCTCCCGGGGTCCTCGCCGCCCCGCCCCCTCCTCCTCCTCCTCCTCCTCCTCCTCCTCCTCCTCCTTCCGGAGTCTTCACCACCCCCATCGTCTCCCTCCAGGGGGTCCTCTCCCTTCCGGGCGTCCCCTCCCTCCCGGGGGTCCCTCCCCAACCCCCCTTCCCGGGGGCCTCGTCGCGGTGGACTGTGGGGGCCCTGCCTCATCTCCCGGTGTTCCCGGTTCCCAGTCGCTGCCCGTCGTCCGCCTTTGTTCTCTGCTCGCGACCTCGAGCTGTCTGGGGCTCCTGAACCACCTGCCATGGAATGTGTACTTTCCAAAGACATCCTCAGCTTGCTTTCATTTGAAAAGTTTATCCACATTCACCTCAGTGCGTGCGGAAATCATAAAACTTACAAGTTCACGTTCGACTTCGTTGGGATGTAGCTGCTGCAGCAGCTCCCACCCAAGACGGGAGAGCGAGCGTGCGGAGAGGGAGGACAGCGCTTCCGCAGCGGAACATTTGGGGAGTATACTGACCTCCGCTGGATTCTGCCTCGCTTTTTCTGGCTGCATAGCCTTAGCCGATCATTTATTGAATCTTCAGGGTTGTTGTAAAGTGCGTACAATGGTAGACCCATAAAAGTCACCAAGAAAGAGACCTATTTTATTTGAACTGAATTTATTATTAATCCGAGTTCTTAGGCTTCACCTGGTCACTTTTGGACTTCACCAAAAGTTAAAAGAAGAAAACAAAGTAACTGAACCTTAAAAGAACACGAGAGACAGCTGTGTTAAGATGACAATGGTATATGACCCAGCAATCCCACTACTGGGCATATACCCTGAGAAAACCATAATTCAAAAAGAGTCATGTACCACAATGTTCATTGCAGCTCTATTTACAATAGCCAGGAGATGGAAACAACCTAAGTGTCCATCATCGGATGAATGGATAAAGAAGGTGTGCCACATATATACAATGGAATATTACTCAGCCATAAAAAGAAACGAAATTGAGCTATTTGTAATGAGGTGGATGGACCTAGAGTCTGTCATACAGAGTGAAGTAAGTCAGAAAGAGAAAGACAAATACCGTATGCTAACACATATATATGGAATTTAAGGAAAAAAATGTCATGAAGAACCTAGGAGTAAGACAGGAATAAAGACACAGACCTACTAGAGAATGGACTGGAGGATATGGGGAGGGGGAAGGGTAAGCTGTGACAAAGTGAGAGAGTGGCATGGACATATATTCACTACCAAACGTAAAATAGAAAGCTAGTGGGAAGCAGCCGCATAGCACAGGGAGATCAGCTTGGTGCTTTGTGACCACCTAGAGGGGTGGGATAGGGAGGGGGGAGGGAGGGAGACGCAAGAGGGAAGAGATATGGGAACATATGTATATGTATAACTGATTCACTTTCTTATAAAGCAGAAACTAACACACCATTGTAAAGCAATTATACTCCAATAAAGATGTTAAAAAAAAAAAAAGATGACAGTGGTGCCAGAAATGTGTTAAAGTTGACCTCTCAGCAGACACTTTGTATCTGAGAGTGTAGATGACTTGTTTTATGGCAACAGAGAAGATTCTTGGATTTAGAATGCAAGATGGCTTCCCTTTCCTTCATTATTTTCGCTTACACTCAGCAGACAAGTTTGGAAAGATAAGACAAAGGGATTGTTTCTAGCCCATCACGTTGACACAAAGGACCTCCTTTGACTCTCCCAGCCCACCCTTTCCTGGCTTCTCCACTTGCCTCAGATCAGAGATGGCATCACCAACAACTCAAAACTCACAAGCTGCTGCTAATCTAGACTTTGCTTTATCTCACAACCTCAGTCGAGCAGCTCCCCATTTCCCTGTCAAAAGCCCACTGAAGAAAATGGCCTAATTGTCTGAATGAGCCAAGAAGAACCAACATCTTTCCCCCAAATTCCCTCAACTGATCCAGACCCTCAGTTAGATTCTCTGGATAGAGTTTAATGTTAAATATATATTTGTATATTCAGTTACTTGGTTCTACTCATGTCCCTTGAGTATTCTGTCTTTAGATCAAATACAAAGTTAAAACTCTTCATTCCAAGTCAATAAACACTGATTCAGCCTTTCAACATGAAAGGTAAAGCATAATATTAAGGTGGCACTGTGTGATTACAATCCCTGCACATAGGCAGTTTCAACACTGAAAGAATATGATACAAATATACGGTTGTACTTAAAGGCAGTTTAGGTGTGTTGACTGAAAAAAAATGCACAACCTAGAAGTTGAGAGTTACGTTTTATTCGGTGGACATTCTGAGGACTTCAAGCCCAGGAGACAGGATTCTCAGATCACTCCGAGGGACAGCTGGGAAGAGGCAATGGGGGAGCCAGGATATACAGGTGTTTTTGCAACAAAGACCTGGTAGTCGGAACATCAAAAGATTACTGTTATTTAAAGAAAACCAGACATCTCAAGTTAAGGAATTTAGTACTTTTCTATGTATGGGAAGATGCAAGAGTTTGAGCTCACTGAAAGCATTCCTTTGATGTGCACCTCAGCTACTGGGGGCCAGTATCCTGTGTTTTCTCATCCTGAGTTTCTTCAGGTGCACTGCCCGGGTGGACGGGTACTTCAGCACATGACTGCGGGATGGTGGGGCATCCTGCCGCCATCCTGAGTTCCCCCAGGGCCGACTGTCAGGTGGCCATAATGTGATGGCTTGATGGCTGCAACATCCTTTGTTTACTGATACGGCAGGTGACATTTTTCGTTCACAGGTGGGAGAAAATTTACTTGCAACCAGGAAAATTAACATTTTAAGGTTGACATAGAATTTGAAAAGTATCTCAAGAGACTGGTAGGACAACTTCCTGTAAATGTGCAATTAGAAGTGGAAATATGGGTTCAAGCCTGAAAAAGACTGAGAGGTGGGAAAATAAGAGGCATATTCAAGTGCAAAGGTCATTCCCATTGTGGCTTGAGAATAGGGTAAATGAAGGTGGATTCTTGGAGTTAGGAGTGAAATATACAGGGAGGCAGTTTGATGTAATGGCAAGAACAAAGATTTGGAATTAAGACCAAATGAATACCAGCTGTGCCACTTATTAGCTGTGTGATCGTGGATAAATTATTTAATCTTTCTGACCCTCCATTTCCTCATTTGCAGGATTAGAATAATAATGTCCATTCAGTTATTTCACAAATATTTTATGGAAACCAACTAAGAACTATGTTACGTGATAAAAATACAAGGAATCATTTATTCATTCATTCGTCAAATACTACCTTACTATGTATTAAGTTAGGCCCTGAGTAAAGCACTGGCAATAGAGTGGTGAAGAAAAAAAGCCATAAAACTGTATGAGGCCACTTAGCATATGTAGCTATAGGTGAGAAAAAGGCCCAAGTTCAAGAATTCCAGAGATACTGGCGGAAAGAGAGAAGAAGGAAGAAAACTATCAAGTATTGTGAGCTGAGAGGGTAGAGTGTCTCAAACAGGGGACTGATCAACATGTCAGTTGAGAAGTCGAGTAAGATAAGGACAGGAAAATGTCCATTGTATTTAGAAATTTGGTAGTAACTACCAATCTTTATTGTCCCAAGCTGTTTCAATGGTGTGGCGATTTCAGAAGCTAAATTGATGTCGATTAGGGAAGGAATGGGAGGCTAGGGATTGGAACCAGGGTCCTGCACAGAGAGAAGTGTGAGTAATAGAGAAAGAGGGTGGGTGGAGAGGTGGGTTGCTGTCGTTTTCACTGCAGAAGACACTAGAGCATGTTTGCGTGCTGACAAGATGACTCGGTAGAATGGGGAAATCATGATGCAGGAGAGAGAGGGGATAGTGCTGGAGAGTGCCTGCCGTGAGAAGGACGGGAGGCAGCACACATGTTGGGATGAGCCTTTGAGAGGAGGAAGCACAGTCCGTTTATCGTAACCAGACGGAAACCAGACTGTGGCTGCAGGTGCGAGTAGCTTTGGAGATCTGGTGGTGGGAACTTGCGGGATTTTTCCTCTGATACTTCTTCTTTCCTTGATCAGGTATGAGGTGAGATCATAAGCTGAAGGTGAGCAGAGGAGAGGAATATAGGAAACTGGGGGAGAGAGGAGGTGTGGGGATAGGAAAACAAAGCTTCTAGGATGCCAAGTATTTGCCCACTGGAGGTTTGTGGTCGTGAATTTAAAGTGAAACCAGTCAGTCAAGTTCAGCTATTTGAACTCAGGCTTGGACAAAGAAGACAAGGGAATTCGGGATTGTTCGGGAAGGGGTGTTCCCAAAGGAAGAAGAGGGGCAAAGGAATTTGGAGTGTGTTTGTCAGGGAGTGACTGTACAGCAGCTATAAAAGATGGGCCATGAGATCTGAGGCAGAAAACAAGAGAGCTGTGAAAGAGCGAGGAAGGTCAGTGAGCGGGAGGGTTCAACAAGACTGAAAAGTGACTGTCTTCAGGGTGTGCCAGGTGGTGAGCTAGAAGCACAGGAAACCACTGCATGAGAGTAACCTGCTCGAAACTGAGATTTCAGAGGTCATACTGATCTTGAGGCTAACAAGGTCTACAGGATGAACCAAGGAGCAGATGCCCGACGTGTGCTAGATGAAAAGGTCCTTGAATGTGAGTTGGTCAAGGAACTGGGAACCTAGAGCACAGACAGTCCTACTTGCATGATAGCCCAGGGCCATAAAAACAACCATGGGAGCTGGAGTCATACAAAGTAATCTTATTAATCAAAGAGAAAAAGTAGGGCTTCCCTGGTGGCGCAGTGGTTGAGAGTCCGCCTGCCGATGCAGGGGACACGGGTTCGTGCCCCGGTCTGGGAAGATCCCACATGCCGCGGAGCGGCTGGGCCCGTGAGCCATGGCCGCTGAGCCTGCGCGTCCGGAGCCTGTCCTCCGCAACGGGAGAGGCCACGACAGTGAGAGGCCCGCGTAACGCATAAAAAAAAAAAAAAAAAAAAGAGAAAAAGTAGAGTTCTTCTACGACTTTAAAAAGCTTTCGTTAAAAAACTGAAAACTCCCTTACTGACAATTATACAGAATTTTTTTCAATGTAAAACTTACATTTAGTACACTGTAATTTGAAACATGACAAACATTGAGAATTAGTATTTTCTTTTAAAAACTTTACCAAGAGTAAATTAAATTGTGCTTGCCTTTTTCTCATCCTGTAACTTATCTTTCCTATGCCTTGATAAATTGTCATACTTCTTTCGAAGTTTGGATGGCTTCCAGCATTTTATCTTTTGCATTTTCAATGTTGTAAGTAATCTCCAAGAGTCTCTTTAACATGAGGTCTCTTAGCCTCCTTTCCTCTGGACACCTCCATCCTTTTCTCACAACAACTGTCTGTAACTAACCTGTGACATCTGGGTGCATATTTCACAGCAGATTCACCAGATAGATCGACATGAGTCAGTTCATGTCGACGCCTAAATGATGGAACCAGCCTTTGCTGGCAGAAAAAGGTTGGTTTTCTGTCTCTTTGTAATTGCCGTTTTCTTTCAACGCTTTGGCCTGAATGCTAGCCGAACTGATTGAGATTTTTTAAAATTATTATTACAGTTGATACTTGAACTGTGCAGGTCCAGTTATACAGATTGTTTTCACTAAATATACCTACACTACTACACCATCTGCCATTGGTTAAATCCGTGGGTGTGGAACAGCAGATACCGTACAGTTTTCTATCCAAAGCAGAAGAAAGTCTTTCGCAACCACAAGTGGCTTCCTGTTCCTAGACAATTTAAGCTAAAAGATGTTGACGCAACCTCACCTTACTTTTCTTACTTATTTTGGACTTTCTCCCCATGATTCCTGCAGTACTTCCATGTGGGCTTAGGTCTCATCCTATCTTGGTTTTGCTGTTGTCATGTTCAAATTTCCTAACCAATTTCATTTCTAGCATCATCACTTCTTCTTTGATGCACTTTCGCCTTTTTTTGCCCCATTTCCTCTTTTGGTGGTCCATTTTTGTAAGACATCATGTGGTTTTGTCACTGGGAGACAAGGAGGCAACACAACTACATGCTTTGCTGTCTTGTGACCTGAAGAGCTGAATACCAGAAGTGCAGTGACCAGTGACTGACGGACTTTGACAGAAGGCTCATGACGCCCACCTGCTGTGTACGTAGTGACTTGAGGACTGAAGAGCTGGCTGAGGAGTTTGTACTTTATGAAGTTACTCACAGTTAATATACTGTGGTCACTGAAATGTGAACCATGTTGTTGGGGGACTGGTGTGATTCTACTAAACTGTAGTAGCTACAACTTGTGCAAAGCGAGAGCTGCCTTACTGGATGATTATCTACGTGGATATTGAAGTCCCAAAGAATGACAGCAGGAGTTGAGTGGAGATGAAGCTTGCAATCCAGTGGCTCAGGTTTTCAAGAAACGAGAAGGAACAGGCCAGGGGACTAGTAGGCAGCAATGACACACAGAAGTAAAGAGCTGTATATCCAGATAGCATAAATTTCCAGGAGCCTGAGCTTTTTACAGTTTTTTATGTCTATGTTGTGTAGTATGGAACTGCCAGTCCTGGATTATCCAATGCATTAAAACACACAAGTGAAAAGAAAACTCTCCTCTGTCTTTCTGTTTATAGATTATTCAACTAATCAGTATTTTTACTGTACATTAAGTTGGGCATGTGTTTTCAAGTTCTGACTATAACTTGAAAATAGTATGAATTATCACAGACGTTACTGCTTGGCTCACCAAGCCCACCCCCTGCCTCCTTGCAGGAGAAGCCCCGATTGACAGTGGTGTCCACTCTCCACATGGCCGTGTGCTTCAGGGAAGGTGAGCTCCAACCCAGCTCAGGGAGTGAATCGTGATGATAAAGCCATGAGAACATGGTTAAATTCTACCAAGTTAAACTCGTGTACGTAGAATCTGAGGGGAGCGCAGGATGACAGAAAGAACCCGGATCCTTGATCAAATGCCTGAGAGATACAATTTTCCTCTTTTTAAAAAATAATTATGTTAGGTTTTTCGGTTCTTGCAGCTAAAAAGAGCTTAACTAATGGACTAACAAATAGAAAGACTGCACACTTGGAAGTGTTTCAATTGGAGGGAGAGGTGTTAGGGAAGTATTAAATATATCAACATCTTTCTTTCAAACTTGGTGACTTCTTTCAAAAGAATGCATGTAGTATATTAAGATACCATTCAAAATATCTGCCTTTGGAAGTTTTCCAAAAATCTATCTTAACATTTACTTAATTTGACATTTTACAAGTTTGCATCATAATATCCTGTAGCAAATTCTAATTTTCTTAAACCTAACTAGGATGATAAATAATTCCCCCATATTATAATCCATCATAAGCATTCATGTATTCGTATATATATATGAAAAAGGCATATACATATACCTCTTATACTTTTATACTTCAGGGTAATACAATGTTAATAAATATGATAACTAGTAAGTATAAAGGTAGAAATCCAGCTTTAACTTTGTTGTTAAAAGAATACAAGTAAGAAGCTTCAATTGGAGACATAAAAATAGCTAATCAAAACTACTATGAGGTTCACAAATCTATAAATTTCATGTATTTTTGAAAAGTTGAGAAGTAAACACTCTTTAGTACATGTAACAAGCTATTCACAGTAAAGAGCAAATACTAAGGCCAATGCCACGTAAGTTTCAGTTTCGTGTTTCGCAGCAACCCAGCTGTCCCACGCAACATCCCAGATCCATCTGCTGGCAATCTACGAGAGAAATGTTTAGAAGACCCACTTTAGATCGAACATGTTAAGTAGTCATTTTTAAATCTATACAACGTTTGATACTGTTTAGAAGAGGCATCACTATCTCAGAAAGTTATATTTTAAAAGTAATTTGTCCAATTTTCCCTTTGCTGAAAAGACTTGACAGTGATGCTTCCTGGGTCCATCTTTTCTTTTACTGGAGCTGGTAAGTTATCTAACACAGAATGACCCTCCCTTAGCAGAGAGTGTCTGGGGGCAGGAACAGGAGGCACTCTGTAATCTGGGTCTAGTAGTTCTGCATGCAGTACTAGTCTGCGGTGTTATAGTCCGTAATGAGGAATTATTCTTCCCACCCTTAAAAGATTTTCGCCCGAAAGTTTGTCTTGAAATTAAAAGATGGTATTGACTCTGTGAGTAGGCTGTTAAAAGAGAAACCCTAATTCCTTGCTTCACCTTCAAAGCCACACATAATCTTTTTCTGTGGTGGCTCTAAAATGGTCAAAAACCCTCTGTGGCATCTCCCATCAAGAGGCTATTTTTCCACCCTGCAAATATGAATTGGCCTTGGGACTTGCTCTGAGCAAAAGAATGTAACACTGCAACTTCCAAGAAAGGCCTTAAGAGGTCTTCTGCTCTCACCTCCTGGAATGCTGTGAGGAGCCCCACATGTAAGGAAGCTCATTCAGTCCACTGGAGGATGATGGCTCCTGTGCAGGGGGACCCAGGTGCCCCAGCCAACAGCCAGCACCAACTGTCACACCTGTGAGTGAGGCTGTCGTGGACGTCTAGGTCCAGCCGAGTCACTGGATGGCTACAAGTGCATCCGTGAGACCAGGAGAAAATCCAAACAGCTAATCCAGGCTAAGCTGCCCCACAGAATGGTGAGCAAACAGGCTGCTAAATTCTGGGGTGGGGCTGCCTAAATACACCACAACCTCTCTGGTTAGTAGTCAAGCACAGCGAGTTCGCCCATCTTAGCGTCTCCGCGCTCCATGTTTTCTCTGCTTGGACATTCTCCCTGATCTTTGGCACGGCTGGTTTCTTCTTGTCATTCAGACATCAGAGGCCCTTCCCCGTCTCCAGACAATCCCAAGTAGTCACTCCGTCCGCGGAGCACTCGTCACCATCTAGAAGCGTCTCGCTCCCCAAGTGTGCACGTAGGCTGTGGTGTAATTCTGTCCTCCCCAGAGCCTTGCTGACTGCCCTGTGGGCGGCAGCCTTCCACCCAGCCAAGTCCTCCCGCCAGGCTTCCTCATGGAGCCCCTCAGACTGTCCCACCCCCCACACTCACGCTCAACTCACTAGAAACGCACACAGCTCTCGGGGTATTCACTCTTACTTGTAAGTAATAGTAATAAGCCTTTCTCGTGTAGGAATTGCTCAATGAATATGTATTGAATACAAAAAGTGTCTTTCTGTTTATTGAGGCCTCTGGGCTGGGCACTCTGTTAGGGATTTTAATATGGATAAGCAAGTAGGCTTTATCATCCCCATTCTACAGAAGGAAAACGATGTCCAGGCCAGAGGCAGTGTGTGTCGCTGCCAGGATTCATATCCAGGCCAACTGGACGCTAAAACCTAGGCTATTACACTCTCCACATCATTTTATTTTCTTACACTCTAAATTGTGTTGTTTTATTTTCTTGACTGGAGTAAAAACTCCTTGGCAATCATGGTCCATGTCATGTAATTTTCTGTATTTTCCTCAGTACCTATACCTATTATTTAGTGCCCTAAATCAATTTACTGGTTAATCAATTATTAAATGACATTAAATTGTCAAAACTGTTATGGTCAAGGAACAGAATACCCATACAATTTAATAAATTATTAACAGAAAATTACCATTTCTAGCTTAGTATTTTTCAAATAATTCATAGTGAAAGAAAATATAGTTCACATAATTATCCTTTCAGTCAAGATGCACCTCAGGATCCGGAAGTGCCTTTGAGACATTGCAATAAATATCAAGTCACTTAGAGGGGAGACCTCATAGTTGAACTCGGTAGATGCTGATCAGTGAGGTACTTACATTGATTGCCTGACCCGTCTTTTGAATGAATAATACTTTTATAATGAACTTATAACGGTGGAACCCAAATTCTTTGACTGCTAACAATATGCGATCTGCTAATTCAAGCGACAAATGAGAGAAGACTTTGTCATCATATTTGACATCTTTAAGATTTTCCTTTAAAAAAATTAAGAAAATATTTTAATTTTCAAACCAAATATTTTCTAAACAAAAATTGAAGTAGAAAATGTGTCTGATTAATACATGTAACTTTTTGAAAAATATACATATTTCTAACCAAATAATATTAAATGGTTGATATGTTTACCAATTTATTTCAATAATAATTTTGAAGAAAATTTAGTTTTATTTATTTACTTATTTTTTAATATTTGGCTGCATTGGGTCTTTGTTGCTGTGCGTGGGCTTGCTCTAGTTGCAGGGAGCAGGGGCTACTCTTCGTTGTGGTGCCTGGGCCTCTCATTGAGGTGACTTCTCTTGTTGCAGAACATGGGCGCTAGGCATGCGGGCTTCAGTAGTTGTGGTGCGTGGGCTCAGTAATTATGGCTCACAGGCTCTAGAGCACAGGCTCAGTAGTTGTGGCACATGGGTTTAGTTGCTCTGCAGCATATGGAATTTTTCCAGACCAGGACTCGAACCCGTGTCCCCTGAATTGGCAGGTGGATTCTTAACCACTGCACCACCAGGGAGGCCCTAGTTTGGTTTTTAAATTATGTTCAGTTGCCCTTCATTAGCAACCCTTAAGCTTAAGTTTTCCTTTACTAGATTACTGTACCAAGCAAGCAGTTATTAGGGAGACACAAAAGGAATTTTAAAACAAAGCTTCTGGGAATTCTTAGGTAGAGAATCTTAAATGTTTCTCAAATTTATGTATTTGCTAAAATTCAGGAGCAGAGCCTGCATTATGTTTTTCCTGTCTCTTTTTTTGGCCATGTGGCACGTGGGATCTTAGTTCCCCGACCAGGGATCAAACCCACACCCCCTGCATTGGAAGGGCAGAGTCTTAACCACTGGACAACCAGGGAAGTCCCTATTCCTGTCTTCTTGTCTCCACAAATTAAAGGCCACTTCTTTCTAATTCTGCTTCTATGGCTTCTCACTCTACTGCTTTTTTCTGTGGCCTCCAGGAGAATATCAAGGAAATCAAAGATTTCTCATGTTTGTTACTAAATTAATATATAGCTGGGGGCAGGCGGGGAGACAGATGTGGGCCATGAAGGACTACATTTTCCTACAAACCATAAGCAGACCTGAACCAGCTGGTGAGCAGGTGGGGCCTGGCTTTGATTAACCGACTCAGACCAATGATAAATTAACCAATGTCCTGAGTTCTAATGACAACAAATGGATGCCTACCTGGTAATTTTACAGGCAAGTAAAACCAAATAAATTACCCATTTTTTGGTTTTGGTTCCCTTCTAGAATGCTTCTGGATCTAAACTGGGTCTAGAAGAATTTAGTTCCTTCAGGCAATTGGCTCAATCTTTTGGACACTTAGCGACATCCATTCTCCCTTCTGAATCTGCCTAACAGATCCCAGGCTTTATCTACCTAAGTGTTCATTTTTAATAAATAAAGAGCACATGCTATAGGAAGATACCTATAAGCTCCATCAGTATATACTGTTTCTGTGTCTAGAACTGTGTTCAATGTTCCCTAAACACAAAGGAAAATCCCCGGCCTCTCTATGACCCCTAGCCTTCCACCTATATTTCCAATAAGCTGTTCCAGGCCCCATCATGCTCAGCTATCACATGCAAACACAATTTGAAATTCTACTATAGTCAATAAACTTGAACTCAGTCTATGTGGTAGGGCTGAGTGACACACCAAAATGTATACTCAGTCACAAATGCTTGCTATTAGTGTTTAGATCAGAGAATTAATCATTATTTTATTGTATTGAATTTATTTCCTGAAGTTATGAGCCATAATATCTTTACCAAATATTATCTGATAATTATTAATTCAGCTTAGAAATGTATCTATGTCTATGGTGGTGGAGGGAGGTTGGAGGGTGGGTTTCCTAAATATTCTTCTATATTAATAAAGGTTAATTCATTTAAGAATTAACTTTGATACAATTAAAGGGCCATTAATCATTTATACAGAATAAACTAAACATATGCTTTCTTCCCAATAGCTAGCTTACATCAGTTATTACTAAAGGAATGCATCTTGTAAATTAGAGGTGGGGGGGGTAGATTAGGCTGGGTAGAGTCCCACAAAGGGAATCTGGTCATCAGAAAAATCCTGGGTGCCTGGTGCCCAAAGGTGAAAAGGGGATTCAGAAAAAGTGGTCCCTTAAACAAACATTCTATAATTCAAGTTTTTAATTTGGCCCTTTATTAGGAAAGATGGTGAAGGGAATTCTTTCCATCTGAACCATGTAGTCTTCACATACCAACACTAGCATAATTAATATTGGTATTCGTATTACAGTATTAATTTTGTAAAATTGAAGAAGCTTTGTTGGGCTAGCCTGAAAACATGTGTCTGAGTTTCAAACTGTCTTAAATGAACTTTAGATTCCAGCTGGTTTAATGAAGAAGAAAACCCATGCA